>NW_026975091.1:0-199184 GCF_030014295.1 Loxodonta africana | reverse complement strand
TAGAGAGATAGTATTCCCTAACCCTAAAACTGAACACAACCCCTGAACGTAACCCTAACCCTGAACATAACCTTAACACTAACCTGAAAACAAGCCCAAACCTTAGCCATAACCCTAACCCTCACCCTATCTTAAACTTCACCCTATCCCTAACCTAAAACTCACCCTGACTTTAACCCTAACCCTCCCCATAAACCTAACCTCACCTTAACCTTGGCCCACCTGTAACCCGAAACCTAACCCTTACAATAACTCTGACCCTAATCCTCGCCCTAAACCTAATTCTAATTCTAACCCTGACCCTAACCCTAACCTAACCTCAACCCTATCTTTAAGCCTACCATAAACTTAAACCTAACCCTAACCCTTAACCTTAACTCTAACCCTAACCCTAGCCCTAACCCTAGCCTTAACGGTAACACTTACCCAGAACCCTCACCTTAACTGTAAATGTAACTCTAACTCTTACCCTAACCCTAAACTTAACCCTAATTATAACCTTAACCTAAACCTAACTGAAACAGTAACCCTTAACCCTAACTCTCATCCTAATCCTTAGCCTAAAACTAACCTTAACCCTAAACCTAACCCTAACCACTGACCCTAACTCTAACCCTAACCCTAAGCCGAACCCTCACCCTTAACCAGAATTTCACCCTAAGCATAACGCTAAGCGTACCCTAACTTCATTCAAACCCGAACCCTAAGCAAAACTAACACTAACACTACACGTAACCCTAACCCTAAGGCTAACCCTAACCCTGACTCTGACCTGAACCCAAACCCCTAACCCCAACCCTCTCGCTTAACATAAACTTCTCTGTAACCCTAACCCTCAAACTAAACGTAACACTAAATCTCCCCTAACCCTGACCGTACCATAAACGTAACCCTAACTCTAAACTCAAAACTAACCCTGACCCTAACTCTAACTCTAACCCTAATCCTAACCCTAAAACTTACCCTACACACTCAGCTTCAATGGAAACCTAGCACTAACTCTCATCTTACCATCTAAACCTAACCTCAACCCTTAACCTAACCCTATCTATAACCTTCACCTAGCCCTAAACCTAAACATGACTTAACCCTAACACTAACCCTAACCCTAAATCTAAACCTAACCTTAACCCTAAACTGAATCCTAACCTAAGCTCTAACCCTAACCCCTAACGCTAACCCTAAGCTCAACCCTCACCCTTCAACTAAACTTTACCCCAGCTGTAGCCCTAACCCTAAGCCGAACCCTAAACCTGACCCTAACATTAACCCAAACACCTAACCCTAACCCTAAGCCTAATCCTAAACCTAACCCTAACCTTAACCCAAATGCCTAACCCTAACCCTAACCCTCATCCTTAACCTAAACTTCACCCTAAACCTAAGGCTAACCCTAACCCTGAAAGTAAAGCTAACCCTTAACTATCCCCTAACTCTAGCCCTGACCCTAAACCTAATGCTAACCCTAGCCCTAACAGTAACACCCTAAAACATCAGCTTAATGTAAACTTAACACTAACCCTCCCATGAACCCCTAACCCTAACCCTACCCCCGCATCCTACACCTAACCCAGACCTAAACCTAACCCTTTCTCTAACCCTAAATTAACCCTAACCTTAACTCTACCCTAACCCTAACAATAACTCTAAACCTGACCATAACCATCATCCTAAACCCTAGCACTAACTCTAACTCTAAATCTAACCCTAAGCTAGCCCTACCCTTTACCGTAAACCTAGCCTTAACCCTAACCTTACCCCTACCCAAACCCTAACGCTATACCTAACCCGAACACTAACCTTAACCCTACTCTAACCTTAAGCCTAACCCTGACTATTAACTGAAACTTCACCCTGACCCTAAGCCTAACTCTAACTCTAACCCTAACCATAACAATTACCCTAAACCCTCGCCTTAACTGTAAACCTAACCCTAACCCTCACCCTAATCCTTAACCGTATCCCAACCCTAAACCTAACGCTATCCCCAAACTTATCCCTAACCCTAACCCTAATACGAACAGTAACCCAAATCTAACCCTAACCCTAATATTAAACCTAAACTTAAATCTACCCTAACCATAAACCGAACCCTAACACCCTAAACCTAACGTCTAACACCGTCTATAATCCTAACCCTTACCATAACCCTCACCCTTAACCTAAACTTCACACTAACCCTAAACCTAACCTAACGCTGACCCTAGACATAACGCCTAACCCTCACCGAACCCTAAACCTATCCTTAACACTAACCTGAACACAAACCCAAACCCTAGCCCTCACCATAAAAATAACCCTCACCCTATCCTGAACTTCATCCAAACACTAACCATAACCTTAACCCTAAACCTAGACCTAACCCAAACCCTAACCTTAAACCTAACTCTAAGAATAACGCTAGTCCATCTGTAACCCTAAACCGAACACTTACAATAGCCCTGAACCTAACCCTAAAATAATCCTAATCCTAACCCTAGACCTAATCCTAACCCTACCCCTAACCTTTACCCTAAATACAACACTAAGTCTAACCCTCAACATGGACCTAAACCTAATTCTTACCCTACACCTAACCCTAATCCTAAACCAAACCCTAACTCTGACTATAACCCTAATCATAACAATTACCCTAAACCCTCACCTTAACTGGAAAACTAACCGTAACCCGCACCCTAAATCCTAACCGTATCCCACAACCCTAACCCTAATGCTATCCCTAACCCTAACCCTAACATTAACCTGAAACCCCTGAGCCCTAATGATAAACCTAACCCTAACACAAACCCTAACCCTAACACCAAAGCCTAGCCAAAACCTTAACCCTAACTCTCACCCTAACTCTAACACTAACCCGAAACCGAATCATGCACCTAACCCTAAGCCTAAACCAAACCTAACCATGACCAGAACCGCAAGGCCTAACCGGAACCCTCACCCAAACCCTAACCCTAAACTACACCTCTAACCCCTAACGCCTTATCATAACGATAATCCTAACCCTAACCAACCCTAACCCTAAAACTAACCCTCACCCCAACCACAAAGCCTAACACAACCATGACCCTAACCCTAAACGTAACACTAAACTTAACCCTAACCTTAAATCTAACCCTAACCCTAAAACTGAACACAACCCCTGAACGTAACCCTAACCCTGAACATAACCTTAACACTAACCTGAAAACAAGCCCAAACCTTAGCCATAACCCTAACCCTCACCCTATCTTAAACTTCACCCTATCCCTAACCTAAAACTCACCCTGACTTTAACCCTAACCCTCCCCATAAACCTAACCCTCACCTTAACCTTGGCCCACCTGTAACCCGAAACCTAACCCTTACAATAACTCTGACCCTAATCCTCGCCCTAAACCTAATTCTAATTCTAACCCTGACCCTAACCCTAACCTAACCTCAACCCTATCTTTAAGCCTACCATAAACTTAAACCTAACCCTAACCCTTAACCTTAACTCTAACCCTAACCCTAGCCCTAACCCTAGCCTTAACGGTAACACTTACCCAGAACCCTCACCTTAACTGTAAATGTAACTCTAACTCTTACCCTAACCCTAAACTTAACCCTAATTATAACCTTAACCTAAACCTAACTGAAACAGTAACCCTTAACCCTAACTCTCATCCTAATCCTTAGCCTAAAACTAACCTTAACCCTAAACCTAACCCTAACCACTGACCCTAACTCTAACCCTAACCCTAAGCCGAACCCTCACCCTTAACCAGAATTTCACCCTAAGCATAACGCTAAGCGTACCCTAACTTCATTCAAACCCGAACCCTAAGCAAAACTAACACTAACACTACACGTAACCCTAACCCTAAGCCTAACCCTAACCCTGACTCTGACCTGAACCCAAACCCCTAACCCCAACCCTCTCGCTTAACATAAACTTCTCTGTAACCCTAACCCTCAAACTAAACGTAACACTAAATCTCCCCTAACCCTGACCGTACCATAAACGTAACCCTAACTCTAAACTCAAACTAACCCTGACCCTAACTCTAACTCTAACCCTAATCCTAACCCTAAAACTTACCCTACACACTCAGCTTCAATGGAAACCTAGCACTAACTCTCATCTTACCATCTAAACCTAACCTCAACCCTTAACCTAACCCTATCTATAACCTTCACCTAGCCCTAAACCTAAACATGACTTAACCCTAACACTAACCCTAACCCTAAATCTAAACCTAACCTTAACCCTAAACTGAATCCTAACCTAAGCTCTAACCCTAACCCCTAACGCTAACCCTAAGCTCAACCCTCACCCTTCAACTAAACTTTACCCCAGCTGTAGCCCTAACCCTAAGCCGAACCCTAAACCTGACCCTAACATTAACCCAAACACCTAACCCTAACCCTAAGCCTAATCCTAAACCTAACCCTAACCTTAACCCAAATGCCTAACCCTAACCCTAACCCTCATCCTTAACCTAAACTTCACCCTAAACCTAAGGCCAACCCTAACCCTGAAAGTAAAGCTAACCCTTAACTATCCCCTAACTCTAGCCCTGACCCTAAACCTAATGCTAACCCTAGCCCTAACAGTAACACCCTAAAACATCAGCTTAATGTAAACTTAACACTAACCCTCCCATGAACCCCTAACCCTAACCCTACCCCGCATCCTACACCTAACCCAGACCTAAACCTAACCCTTTCTCTAACCCTAAATTAACCCTAACCTTAACTCTACCCTAACCCTAACAATAACTCTAAACCTGACCATAACCATCATCCTAAACCCTAGCACTAACTCTAACTCTAAATCTAACCCTAAGCTAGCCCTACCCTTTACCGTAAACCTAGCCTTAACCCTAACCTTACCCCTACCCAAACCCTAACGCTATACCTAACCCGAACACTAACCTTAACCCTACTCTAACCTTAAGCCTAACCCTGACTATTAACTGAAACTTCACCCTGACCCTAAGCCTAACTCTAACTCTAACCCTAACCATAACAATTACCCTAAACCCTCGCCTTAACTGTAAACCTAACCCTAACCCTCACCCTAATCCTTAACCGTATCCCCAACCCTAAACCTAACGCTATCCCCAAACTTATCCCTAACCCTAACCCTAATACGAACAGTAACCCAAATCTAACCCTAACCCTAATATTAAACCTAAACTTAAATCTACCCTAACCATAAACCGAACCCTAACACCCTAAACCTAACGTCTAACACCGTCTATAATCCTAACCCTTACCATAACCCTCACCCTTAACCTAAACTTCACACTAACCCTAAACCTAACCTAACGCTGACCCTAGACATAACGCCTAACCCTCACCGAACCCTAAACCTATCCTTAACACTAACCTGAACACAAACCCAAACCCTAGCCCTCACCATAAAAATAACCCTCACCCTATCCTGAACTTCATCCAAACACTAACCATAACCTTAACCCTAAACCTAGACCTAACCCAAACCCTAACCTTAAACCTAACTCTAAGAATAACGCTAGTCCATCTGTAACCCTAAACCGAACACTTACAATAGCCCTGAACCTAACCCTAAAATAATCCTAATCCTAACCCTAGACCTAATCCTAACCCTACCCCTAACCTTTACCCTAAATACAACACTAAGTCTAACCCTCAACATGGACCTAAACCTAATTCTTACCCTACACCTAACCCTAATCCTAAACCAAACCCTAACTCTGACTATAACCCTAATCATAACAATTACCCTAAACCCTCACCTTAACTGGAAAACTAACCGTAACCCGCACCCTAAATCCTAACCGTATCCCACAACCCTAACCCTAATGCTATCCCTAACCCTAACCCTAACATTAACCTGAAACCCCTGAGCCCTAATGATAAACCTAACCCTAACACAAACCCTAACCCTAACACCAAAGCCTAGCCAAAACCTTAACCCTAACTCTCACCCTAACTCTAACACTAACCCGAAACCGAATCATGCACCTAACCCTAAGCCTAAACCAAACCTAACCATGACCAGAACCGCAAGGCCTAACCGGAACCCTCACCCAAACCCTAACCCTAAACTACACCTCTAACCCCTAACGCCTTATCATAACGATAATCCTAACCCTAACCAACCCTAACCCTAAAACTAACCCTCACCCCAACCACAAAGCCTAACACAACCATGACCCTAACCCTAAACGTAACACTAAACTTAACCCTAACCTTAAATCTAACCCTAACCCTAAAACTGAACACAACCCCTGAACGTAACCCTAACCCTGAACATAACCTTAACACTAACCTGAAAACAAGCCCAAACCTTAGCCATAACCCTAACCCTCACCCTATCTTAAACTTCACCCTATCCCTAACCTAAAACTCACCCTGACTTTAACCCTAACCCTCCCCATAAACCTAACCCTCACCTTAACCTTGGCCCACCTGTAACCCGAAACCTAACCCTTACAATAACTCTGACCCTAATCCTCGCCCTAAACCTAATTCTAATTCTAACCCTGACCCTAACCCTAACCTAACCTCAACCCTATCTTTAAGCCTACCATAAACTTAAACCTAACCCTAACCCTTAACCTTAACTCTAACCCTAACCCTAGCCCTAACCCTAGCCTTAACGGTAACACTTACCCAGAACCCTCACCTTAACTGTAAATGTAACTCTAACTCTTACCCTAACCCTAAACTTAACCCTAATTATAACCTTAACCTAAACCTAACTGAAACAGTAACCCTTAACCCTAACTCTCATCCTAATCCTTAGCCTAAAACTAACCTTAACCCTAAACCTAACCCTAACCACTGACCCTAACTCTAACCCTAACCCTAAGCCGAACCCTCACCCTTAACCAGAATTTCACCCTAAGCATAACGCTAAGCGTACCCTAACTTCATTCAAACCCGAACCCTAAGCAAAACTAACACTAACACTACACGTAACCCTAACCCTAAACCTAACCCTAACCCTGACTCTGACCTGAACCCAAACCCCTAACCCCAACCCTCTCGCTTAACATAAACTTCTCTGTAACCCTAACCCTCAAACTAAACGTAACACTAAATCTCCCCTAACCCTGACCGTACCATAAACGTAACCCTAACTCTAAACTCAAAACTAACCCTGACCCTAACTCTAACTCTAACCCTAATCCTAACCCTAAAACTTACCCTACACACTCAGCTTCAATGGAAACCTAGCACTAACTCTCATCTTACCATCTAAACCTAACCTCAACCCTTAACCTAACCCTATCTATAACCTTCACCTAGCCCTAAACCTAAACATGACTTAACCCTAACACTAACCCTAACCCTAAATCTAAACCTAACCTTAACCCTAAACTGAATCCTAACCTAAGCTCTAACCCTTACCCCTAACTCTAACCCTAAGCTCAACCCTCACCCTTCAACTAAACTTTACCCCAGCTGTAGCCCTAACCCTAAGCCGAACCCTAAACCTGACCCTAACATTAACCCAAACACCTAACCCTAACCCTAAGCCTAATCCTAAACCTAACCCTAACCTTAACCCAAATGCCTAACCCTAACCCTAACCCTCATCCTTAACCTAAACTTCACCCTAAACCTAAGGCTAACCCTAACCCTGAAAGTAAAGCTAACCCTTAACTATCCCCTAACTCTAGCCCTGACCCTAAACCTAATGCTAACCCTAGCCCTAACAGTAACATCCTAAAACATCAGCTTAATGTAAACTTAACACTAACCCTCCCATGAACCCCTAACCCTAACCCTACCCCGCATCCTACACCTAACCCAGACCTAAACCTAACCCTTTCTCTAACCCTAAATTAACCCTAACCTTAACTCTACCCTAACCCTAACAATAACTCTAAACCTGACCATAACCATCATCCTAAACCCTAGCACTAACTCTAACTCTAAATCTAACCCTAAGCTAGCCCTACCCTTTACCGTAAACCTAGCCTTAACCCTAACCTTACCCCTACCCAAACCCTAACGCTATACCTAACCCGAACACTAACCTTAACCCTACTCTAACCTTAAGCCTAACCCTGACTATTAACTGAAACTTCACCCTGACACTAAGCCTAACTCTAACTCTAACCCTAACCATAACAATTACCCTAAACCCTCGCCTTAACTGTAAACCTAACCCTAACCCTCACCCTAATCCTTAACCGTATCCCCAACCCTAAACCTAACGCTATCCCCAAACTTATCCCTAACCCTAACCCTAATACGAACAGTAACCCAAATCTAACCCTAACCCTAATATTAAACCTAAACTTAAATCTACCCTAACCATAAACCGAACCCTAACACCCTAAACCTAACGTCTAACACCGTCTATAATCCTAACCCTTACCATAACCCTCACCCTTAACCTAAACTTCACACTAACCCTAAACCTAACCTAACGCTGACCCTAGACATAACGCCTAACCCTCACCGAACCCTAAACCTATCCTTAACACTAACCTGAACACAAACCCAAACCCTAGCCCTCACCATAAAAATAACCCTCACCCTATCCTGAACTTCATCCAAACACTAACCATAACCTTAACCCTAAACCTAGACCTAACCCAAACCCTAACCTTAAACCTAACTCTAAGAATAACGCTAGTCCATCTGTAACCCTAAACCGAACACTTACAATAGCCCTGAACCTAACCCTAAAATAATCCTAACCCTAGACCTAATCCTAACCCTACCCCTAACCTTTACCCTAAATAGAACACTAAGTCTAACCCTCAACATGGACCTAAACCTAATTCTTACCCTACACCTAACCCTAATCCTAAACCAAACCCTAACTCTGACTATAACCCTAATCATAACAATTACCCTAAACCCTCACCGTAACTGGAAAACTAACCGTAACCCGCACCCTAAATCCTAACCGTATCCCACAACCCTAACCCTAATGCTATCCCTAACCCTAACCCTAACATTAACCTGAAACCCCTGAGCCCTAATGATAAACCTAACCCTAACACAAACCCTAACCCTAACACCAAAGCCTAGCCAAAACCTTAACCCTAACTCTCACCCTAACTCTAACACTAACCCGAAACCGAATCATGAACCTAACCCTAAGCCTAAACCAAACCTAACCATGACCAGAACCGCAAGGCCTAACCGGAACCCTCACCCAAACCCTAACCCTAAACTACACCTCTAACCCCTAACGCCTTATCATAACGATAATCCTAACCCTAACCAACCCTAACCCTAAAACTAACCCTCACCCCAACCACAAAGCCTAACACAACCATGACCCTAACCCTAAACGTAACACTAAACTTAACCCTAACCTTAAATCTAACCCTAACCCTAAAACTGAACACAACCCCTGAACGTAACCCTAACCCTGAACATAACCTTAACACTAACCTGAAAACAAGCCCAAACCTTAGCCATAACCCTAACCCTCACCCTATCTTAAACTTCACCCTATCCCTAACCTAAAACTCACCCTGACTTTAACCCTAACCCTCCCCATAAACCTAACCCTCACCTTAACCTTGGCCCACCTGTAACCCGAAACCTAACCCTTACAATAACTCTGACCCTAATCCTCGCCCTAAACCTAATTCTAATTCTAACCCTGACCCTAACCCTAACCTAACCTCAACCCTATCTTTAAGCCTACCATAAACTTAAACCTAACCCTAACCCTTAACCTTAACTCTAACCCTAACCCTAGCCCTAACCCTAACCTTAACGCTAACACTTACCCAGAACCCTCACCTTAACTGTAAATGTAACTCTAACTCTTACCCTAACCCTAAACTTAACCCTAATTATAACCTTAACCTAAACCTAACTGAAACAGTAACCCTTAACCCTAACTCTCATCCTAATCCTTAGCCTAAAACTAACCTTAACCCTAAACCTAACCCTAACCACTGACCCTAACTCTAACCCTAACCCTCAGCCGAACCCTCACCCTTAACCAGAATTTCACCCTAAGCATAACGCTAAGCGTACCCTAACTTCATTCAAACCCGAACCCTAAGCAAAACTAACACTAACACTACACGTAACCCTAACCCTAAGCCTAACCCTAACCCTGACTCTGACCTGAACCCAAACCCCTAACCCCAACCCTCTCGCTTAACATAAACTTCTCTGTAACCCTAACCCTCAAACTAAACGTAACACTAAATCTCCCCTAACCCTGACCGTACCATAAACGTAACCCTAACTCTAAACTCAAAACTAACCCTGACCCTAACCCTAACTCTAACCCTAATCCTAACCCTAAAACTTACCCTACACACTCAGCTTCAATGGAAACCTAGCACTAACCCTCATCTTACCATCTAAACCTAACCTCAACCCTTAACCTAACCCTATCTATAACCTTCACCTAGCCCTAAACCTAAACATGACTTAACCCTAACACTAACCCTAACCCTAAATCTAAACCTAACCTTAACCCTAAACTGAATCCTAACCTAAGCTCTAACCCTTACCCCTAACGCTAACCCTAAGCTCAACCCTCACCCTTCAACTAAACTTTACCCCAGCTGTAGCCCTAACCCTAAGCCGAACCCTAAACCTGACCCTAACATTAACCCAAACACCTAACCCTAACCCTAAGCCTAATCCTAAACCTAACCCTAACCTTAACCCAAATGCCTAACCCTAACCCTAACCCTCATCCTTAACCTAAACTTCACCCTAAACCTAAGGCTAACCCTAACCCTGAAAGTAAAGCTAACCCTTAACTATCCCCTAACTCTAGCCCTGACCCTAAACCTAATGCTAACCCTAGCCCTAACAGTAACACCCTAAAACATCAGCTTAATGTAAACTTAACACTAACCCTCCCATGAACCCCTAACCCTAACCCTACCCCGCATCCTACACCTAACCCAGACCTAAACCTAACCCTTTCTCTAACCCTAAATTAACCCTAACCTTAGCTCTACCCTAACCCTAACAATAACTCTAAACCTGACCATAACCATCATCCTAAACCCTAGCACTAACTCTAACTCTAAATCTAACCCTAAGCTAGCCCTACCCTTTACCGTAAACCTAGCCTTAACCCTAACCTTACCCCTACCCAAACCCTAACGCTATACCTAACCCGAACACTAACCTTAACCCTACTCTAACCTTAAGCCTAACCCTGACTATTAACTGAAACTTCACCCTGACCCTAAGCCTAACTCTAACTCTAACCCTAACCCTAACAATTACCCTAAACCCTCGCCTTAACTGTAAACCTAACCCTAACCCTCACCCTAATCCTTAACCGTATCCCCAACCCTAAACCTAACGCTATCCCCAAACTTATCCCTAACCCTAACCCTAATACGAACAGTAACCCAAATCTAACCCTAACCCTAATATTAAACCTAAACTTAAATCTACCCTAACCATAAACCTAACCCTAACACCCTAAACCTAACGTCTAACACCGTCTATAATCCTAACCCTTACCATAACCCTCACCCTTAACCTAAACTTCACACTAACCCTAAACCTAACCTAACGCTGACGCTAGACATAACGCCTAACCCTCACCGAACCCTAAACCTATCCTTAACACTAACCTGAACACAAACCCAAACCCTAGCCCTCACCATAAAAATAACCCTCACCCTATCCTGAACTTCATCCAAACACTAACCATAACCTTAACCCTAAACCTAGACCTAACCCAAACCCTAACCTTAAACCTAACTCTAAGAATAACGCTAGTCCATCTGTAACCCTAAACCGAACACTTACAATAGCCCTGAACCTAACCCTAAAATAATCCTAATCCTAACCCTAGACCTAATCCTAACCCTACCCCTAACCTTTACCCTAAATACAACACTAAGTCTAACCCTCAACATGGACCTAAACCTAATTCTTACCCTACACCTAACCCTAATCCTAAACCAAACCCTAACTCTGACTATAACCCTAATCATAACAATTACCCTAAACCCTCACCTTAACTGGAAAACTAACCGTAACCCGCACCCTAAATCCTAACCGTATCCCACAACCCTAACCCTAATGCTATCCCTAACCCTAACCCTAACATTAACCTGAAACCCCTGAGCCCTAATGATAAACCTAACCCTAACACAAACCCTAACCCTAACACCAAAGCCTAGCCAAAACCTTAACCCTAACTCTCACCCTAACTCTAACACTAACCCGAAACCGAATCATGAACCTAACCCTAAGCCTAAACCAAACCTAACCATGACCAGAACCGCAAGGCCTAACCGGAACCCTCACCCAAACCCTAACCCTAAACTACACCTCTAACCCCTAACGCCTTATCATAACGATAATTCTAACCCTAACCAACCCTAACCCTAAAACTAACCCTCACCCCAACCACAAAGCCTAACACAACCATGACCCTAACCCTAAACGTAACACTAAACTTAACCCTAACCTTAAATCTAACCCTAACCCTAAACCTGAACACAACCCCTGAACGTAACCCTAACCCTGAACATAACCTTAACACTAACCTGAAAACAAGCCCAAACCTTAGCCATAACCCTAACCCTCACCCTATCTTAAACTTCACCCTATCCCTAACCTAAAACTCACCCTGACTTTAACCCTAACCCTCCCCATAAACCTAACCCTCACCTTAATCTTGGCCCACCTGTAACCCGAAACCTAACCCTTACAATAACTCTGACCCTAATCCTCGCCCTAAACCTAATTCTAATTCTAACCCTGACCCTAACCCTAACCTAACCTCAACCCTATCTTTAAGCCTACCATAAACTTAAACCTAACCCTAACCCTTAACCTTAACTCTAACCCTAACCCTAGCCCTAACCCTAACCTTAACGCTAACACTTACCCAGAACCCTCACCTTAACTGTAAATGTAACTCTAACTCTTACCCTAACCCTAAACTTAACCCTAATTATAACCTTAACCTAAACCTAACTGAAACAGTAACCCTTAACCCTAACTCTCATCCTAATCCTTAGCCTAAAACTAACCTTAACCCTAAACCTAACCCTAACCACTGACCCTAACTCTAACCCTAACCCTCAGCCGAACCCTCACCCTTAACCAGAATTTCACCCTAAGCATAACGCTAAGCGTACCCTAACTTCATTCAAACCCGAACCCTAAGCAAAACTAACACTAACACTACACGTAACCCTAACCCTAAGCCTAACCCTAACCCTGACTCTGACCTGAACCCAAACCCCTAACCCCAACCCTCTCGCTTAACATAAACTTCTCTGTAACCCTAACCCTCAAACTAAACGTAACACTAAATCTCCCCTAACCCTGACCGTACCATAAACGTAACCCTAACTCTAAACTCAAAACTAACCCTGACCCTAACTCTAACTCTAACCCTAATCCTAACCCTAAAACTTACCCTACACACTCAGCTTCAATGGAAACCTAGCACTAACTCTCATCTTACCATCTAAACCTAACCTCAACCCTTAACCTAACCCTATCTATAACCTTCACCTAGCCCTAAACCTAAACATGACTTAACCCTAACACTAACCCTAACCCTAAATCTAAACCTAACCTTAACCCTAAACTGAATCCTAACCTAAGCTCTAACCCTTACCCCTAACGCTAACCCTAAGCTCAACCCTCACCCTTCAATTAAACTTTACCCCAGCTGTAGCCCTAACCCTAAGCCGAACCCTAAACCTGACCCTAACATTAACCCAAACACCTAACCCTAACCCTAAGCCTAATCCTAAACCTAACCCTAACCTTAACCCAAATGCCTAACCCTAACCCTCATCCTTAACCTAAACTTCACCCTAAACCTAAGGCTAACCCTAACCCTGAAAGTAAAGCTAACCCTTAACTATCCCCTAACTCTAGCCCTGACCCTAAACCTAATGCTAACCCTAGCCCTAACAGTAACACCCTAAAACATCAGTTTAATGTAAACTTAACACTAACCCTCCCATGAACCCCTAACCCTAACCCTACCCCGCATCCTACACCTAACCCAGACCTAAACCTAACCCTTTCTCTAACCCTAAATTAACCCTAACCTTAACTCTACCCTAACCCTAACAATAACTCTAAACCTGACCATAACCATCATCCTAAACCCTAGCACTAACTCTAACTCTAAATCTAACCCTAAGCTAGCCCTACCCTTTACCGTAAACCTAGCCTTAACCCTAACCTTACCCCTACCCAAACCCTAACGCTATACCTAACCCGAACACTAACCTTAACCCTACTCTAACCTTAAGCCTAACCCTGACTATTAACTGAAACTTCACCCTGACCCTAAGCCTAACTCTAACTCTAACCCTAACCATAACAATTACCCTAAACCCTCGCCTTAACTGTAAACCTAACCCTAACCCTCACCCTAATCCTTAACCGTATCCCCAACCCTAAACCTAACGCTATCCCCAAACTTATCCCTAACCCTAACCCTAATACGAACAGTAACCCAAATCTAACCCTAACCCTAATATTAAACCTAAACTTAAATCTACCCTAACCATAAACCTAACCCTAACACCCTAAACCTAACGTCTAACACCGTCTATAATCCTAACCCTTACCATAACCCTCACCCTTAACCTAAACTTCACACTAACCCTAAACCTAACCTAACGCTGACCCTAGACATAACGCCTAACCCTCACCGAACCCTAAACCTATCCTTAACACTAACCTGAACACAAACCCAAACCCTAGCCCTCACCATAAAAATAACCCTCACCCTATCCTGAACTTCATCCAAACACTAACCATAACCTTAACCCTAAACCTAGACCTAACCCAAACCCTAACCTTAAACCTAACTCTAAGAATAACGCTAGTCCATCTGTAACCCTAAACCGAACACTTACAATAGCCCTGAACCTAACCCTAAAATAATCCTAATCCTAACCCTAGACCTAATCCTAACCCTACCCCTAACCTTTACCCTAAATAGAACACTAAGTCTAACCCTCAACATGGACCTAAACCTAATTCTTACCCTACACCTAACCCTAATCCTAAACCAAACCCTAACTCTGACTATAACCCTAATCATAACAATTACCCTAAACCCTCACCGTAACTGGAAAACTAACCGTAACCCGCACCCTAAATCCTAACCGTATCCCACAACCCTAACCCTAATGCTATCCCTAACCCTAACCCTAACATTAACCTGAAACCCCTGAGCCCTAATGATAAACCTAACCCTAACACAAACCCTAACCCTAACACCAAAGCCTAGCCAAAACCTTAACCCTAACTCTCACCCTAACTCTAACACTAACCCGAAACCGAATCATGAACCTAACCCTAAGCCTAAACCAAACCTAACCATGACCAGAACCGCAAGGCCTAACCGGAACCCTCACCCAAACCCTAACCCTAAACTACACCTCTAACCCCTAACGCCTTATCATAACGATAATCCTAACCCTAACCAACCCTAACCCTAAAACTAACCCTCACCCCAACCACAAAGCCTAACACAACCATGACCCTAACCCTAAACGTAACACTAAACTTAACCCTAACCTTAAATCTAACCCTAACCCTAAAACTGAACACAACCCCTGAACGTAACCCTAACCCTGAACATAACCTTAACACTAACCTGAAAACAAGCCCAAACCTTAGCCATAACCCTAACCCTCACCCTATCTTAAACTTCACCCTATCCCTAACCTAAAACTCACCCTGACTTTAACCCTAACCCTCCCCATAAACCTAACCCTCACCTTAACCTTGGCCCACCTGTAACCCGAAACCTAACCCTTACAATAACTCTGACCCTAATCCTCGCCCTAAACCTAATTCTAATTCTAACCCTGACCCTAACCCTAACCTAACCTCAACCCTATCTTTAAGCCTACCATAAACTTAAACCTAACCCTAACCCTTAACCTTAACTCTAACCCTAACCCTAGCCCTAACCCTAACCTTAACGCTAACACTTACCCAGAACCCTCACCTTAACTGTAAATGTAACTCTAACTCTTACCCTAACCCTAAACTTAACCCTAATTATAACCTTAACCTAAACCTAACTGAAACAGTAACCCTTAACCCTAACTCTCATCCTAATCCTTAGCCTAAAACTAACCTTAACCCTAAACCTAACCCTAACCACTGACCCTAACTCTAACCCTAACCCTCAGCCGAACCCTCACCCTTAACCAGAATTTCACCCTAAGCATAACGCTAAGCGTACCCTAACTTCATTCAAACCCGAACCCTAAGCAAAACTAACACTAACACTACACGTAACCCTAACCCTAAGCCTAACCCTAACCCTGACTCTGACCTGAACCCAAACCCCTAACCCCAACCCTCTCGCTTAACATAAACTTCTCTGTAACCCTAACCCTCAAACTAAACGTAACACTAAATCTCCCCTAACCCTGACCGTACCATAAACGTAACCCTAACTCTAAACTCAAAACTAACCCTGACCCTAACTCTAACTCTAACCCTAATCCTAACCCTAAAACTTACCCTACACACTCAGCTTCAATGGAAACCTAGCACTAACTCTCATCTTACCATCTAAACCTAACCTCAACCCTTAACCTAACCCTATCTATAACCTTCACCTAGCCCTAAACCTAAACATGACTTAACCCTAACACTAACCCTAACCCTAAATCTAAACCTAACCTTAACCCTAAACTGAATCCTAACCTAAGCTCTAACACTTACCCCTAACGCTAACCCTAAGCTCAACCCTCACCCTTCAATTAAACTTTACCCCAGCTGTAGCCCTAACCCTAAGCCGAACCCTAAACCTGACCCTAACATTAACCCAAACACCTAACCCTAACCCTAAGCCTAATCCTAAACCTAACCCTAACCTTAACCCAAATGCCTAACCCTAACCCTAACCCTCATCCTTAACCTAAACTTCACCCTAAACCTAAGGCTAACCCTAACCCTGAAAGTAAAGCTAACCCTTAACTATCCCCTAACTCTAGCCCTGACCCTAAACCTAATGCTAACCCTAGCCCTAACAGTAACACCCTAAAACATCAGCTTAATGTAAACTTAACACTAACCCTCCCATGAACCCCTAACCCTAACCCTACCCCGCATCCTACACCTAACCCAGACCTAAACCTAACCCTTTCTCTAACCCTAAATTAACCCTAACCTTAACTCTACCCTAACCCTAACAATAACTCTAAACCTGACCATAACCATCATCCTAAACCCTAGCACTAACTCTAACTCTAAATCTAACCCTAAGCTAGCCCTACCCTTTACCGTAAACCTAGCCTTAACCCTAACCTTACCCCTACCCAAACCCTAACGCTATACCTAACCCGAACACTAACCTTAACCCTACTCTAACCTTAAGCCTAACCCTGACTATTAACTGAAACTTCACCCTGACCCTAAGCCTAACTCTAACTCTAACCCTAACCATAACAATTACCCTAAACCCTCGCCTTAACTGTAAACCTAACCTTAACCCTCACCCTAATCCTTAACCGTATCCCCAACCCTAAACCTAACGCTATCCCCAAACTTATCCCTAACCCTAACCCTAATACGAACAGTAACCCAAATCTAACCCTAACCCTAATATTAAACCTAAACTTAAATCTACCCTAACCATAAACCTAACCCTAACACCCTAAACCTAACGTCTAACACCGTCTATAATCCTAACCCTTACCATAACCCTCACCCTTAACCTAAACTTCACACTAACCCTAAACCTAACCTAACGCTGACCCTAGACATAACGCCTAACCCTCACCGAACCCTAAACCTATCCTTAACACTAACCTGAACACAAACCCAAACCCTAGCCCTCACCATAAAAATAACCCTCACCCTATCCTGAACTTCATCCAAACACTAACCATAACCTTAACCCTAAACCTAGACCTAACCCAAACCCTAACCTTAAACCTAACTCTAAGAATAACGCTAGTCCATCTGTAACCCTAAACCGAACACTTACAATAGCCCTGAACCTAACCCTAAAATAATCCTAATCCTAACCCTAGACCTAATCCTAACCCTACCCCTAACCTTTACCCTAAATAGAACACTAAGTCTAACCCTCAACATGGACCTAAACCTAATTCTTACCCTACACCTAACCCTAATCCTAAACCAAACCCTAACTCTGACTATAACCCTAATCATAACAATTACCCTAAACCCTCACCGTAACTGGAAAACTAACCGTAACCCGCACCCTAAATCCTAACCGTATCCCACAACCCTAACCCTAATGCTATCCCTAACCCTAACCCTAACATTAACCTGAAACCCCTGAGCCCTAATGATAAACCTAACCCTAACACAAACCCTAACCCTAACACCAAAGCCTAGCCAAAACCTTAACCCTAACTCTCACCCTAACTCTAACACTAACCCGAAACCGAATCATGAACCTAACCCTAAGCCTAAACCAAACCTAACCATGACCAGAACCGCAAGGCCTAACCGGAACCCTCACCCAAACCCTAACCCTAAACTACACCTCTAACCCCTAACGCCTTATCATAACGATAATCCTAACCCTAACCAACCCTAACCCTAAAACTAACCCTCACCCCAACCACAAAGCCTAACACAACCATGACCCTAACCCTAAACGTAACACTAAACTTAACCCTAACCTTAAATCTAACCCTAACCCTAAAACTGAACACAACCCCTGAACGTAACCCTAACCCTGAACATAACCTTAACACTAACCTGAAAACAAGCCCAAACCTTAGCCATAACCCTAACCCTCACCCTATCTTAAACTTCACCCTATCCCTAACCTAAAACTCACCCTGACTTTAACCCTAACCCTCCCCATAAACCTAACCCTCACCTTAACCTTGGCCCACCTGTAACCCGAAACCTAACCCTTACAATAACTCTGACCCTAATCCTCGCCCTAAACCTAATTCTAATTCTAACCCTGACCCTAACCCTAACCTAACCTCAACCCTATCTTTAAGCCTACCATAAACTTAAACCTAACCCTAACCCTTAACCTTAACTCTAACCCTAACCCTAGCCCTAACCCTAACCTTAACGCTAACACTTACCCAGAACCCTCACCTTAACTGTAAATGTAACTCTAACTCTTACCCTAACCCTAAACTTAACCCTAATTATAACCTTAACCTAAACCTAACTGAAACAGTAACCCTTAACCCTAACTCTCATCCTAATCCTTAGCCTAAAACTAACCTTAACCCTAAACCTAACCCTAACCACTGACCCTAACTCTAACCCTAACCCTCAGCCGAACCCTCACCCTTAACCAGAATTTCACCCTAAGCATAACGCTAAGCGTACCCTAACTTCATTCAAACCCGAACCCTAAGCAAAACTAACACTAACACTACACGTAACCCTAACCCTAAGCCTAACCCTAACCCTGACTCTGACCTGAACCCAAACCCCTAACCCCAACCCTCTCGCTTAACATAAACTTCTCTGTAACCCTAACCCTCAAACTAAACGTAACACTAAATCTCCCCTAACCCTGACCGTACCATAAACGTAACCCTAACTCTAAACTCAAAACTAACCCTGACCCTAACTCTAACTCTAACCCTAATCCTAACCCTAAAACTTACCCTACACACTCAGCTTCAATGGAAACCTAGCACTAACTCTCATCTTACCATCTAAACCTAACCTCAACCCTTAACCTAACCCTATCTATAACCTTCACCTAGCCCTAAACCTAAACATGACTTAACCCTAACACTAACCCTAACCCTAAATCTAAACCTAACCTTAACCCTAAACTGAATCCTAACCTAAGCTCTAACACTTACCCCTAACGCTAACCCTAAGCTCAACCCTCACCCTTCAATTAAACTTTACCCCAGCTGTAGCCCTAACCCTAAGCCGAACCCTAAACCTGACCCTAACATTAACCCAAACACCTAACCCTAACCCTAAGCCTAATCCTAAACCTAACCCTAACCTTAACCCAAATGCCTAACCCTAACCCTAACCCTCATCCTTAACCTAAACTTCACCCTAAACCTAAGGCTAACCCTAACCCTGAAAGTAAAGCTAACCCTTAACTATCCCCTAACTCTAGCCCTGACCCTAAACCTAATGCTAACCCTAGCCCTAACAGTAACACCCTAAAACATCAGCTTAATGTAAACTTAACACTAACCCTCCCATGAACCCCTAACCCTAACCCTACCCCGCATCCTACACCTAACCCAGACCTAAACCTAACCCTTTCTCTAACCCTAAATTAACCCTAACCTTAACTCTACCCTAACCCTAACAATAACTCTAAACCTGACCATAACCATCATCCTAAACCCTAGCACTAACTCTAACTCTAAATCTAACCCTAAGCTAGCCCTACCCTTTACCGTAAACCTAGCCTTAACCCTAACCTTACCCCTACCCAAACCCTAACGCTATACCTAACCCGAACACTAACCTTAACCCTACTCTAACCTTAAGCCTAACCCTGACTATTAACTGAAACTTCACCCTGACCCTAAGCCTAACTCTAACTCTAACCCTAACCATAACAATTACCCTAAACCCTCGCCTTAACTGTAAACCTAACCTTAACCCTCACCCTAATCCTTAACCGTATCCCCAACCCTAAACCTAACGCTATCCCCAAACTTATCCCTAACCCTAACCCTAATACGAACAGTAACCCAAATCTAACCCTAACCCTAATATTAAACCTAAACTTAAATCTACCCTAACCATAAACCTAACCCTAACACCCTAAACCTAACGTCTAACACCGTCTATAATCCTAACCCTTACCATAACCCTCACCCTTAACCTAAACTTCACACTAACCCTAAACCTAACCTAACGCTGACCCTAGACATAACGCCTAACCCTCACCGAACCCTAAACCTATCCTTAACACTAACCTGAACACAAACCCAAACCCTAGCCCTCACCATAAAAATAACCCTCACCCTATCCTGAACTTCATCCAAACACTAACCATAACCTTAACCCTAAACCTAGACCTAACCCAAACCCTAACCTTAAACCTAACTCTAAGAATAACGCTAGTCCATCTGTAACCCTAAACCGAACACTTACAATAGCCCTGAACCTAACCCTAAAATAATCCTAATCCTAACCCTAGACCTAATCCTAACCCTACCCCTAACCTTTACCCTAAATACAACACTAAGTCTAACCCTCAACATGGACCTAAACCTAATTCTTACCCTACACCTAACCCTAATCCTAAACCAAACCCTAACTCTGACTATAACCCTAATCATAACAATTACCCTAAACCCTCACCGTAACTGGAAAACTAACCGTAACCCGCACCCTAAATCCTAACCGTATCCCACAACCCTAACCCTAATGCTATCCCTAACCCTAACCCTAACATTAACCTGAAACCCCTGAGCCCTAATGATAAACCTAACCCTAACACAAACCCTAACCCTAACACCAAAGCCTAGCCAAAACCTTAACCCTAACTCTCACCCTAACTCTAACACTAACCCGAAACCGAATCATGCACCTAACCCTAAGCCTAAACCAAACCTAACCATGACCAGAACCGCAAGGCCTAACCGGAACCCTCACCCAAACCCTAACCCTAAACTACACCTCTAACCCCTAACGCCTTATCATAACGATAATCCTAACCCTAACCAACCCTAACCCTAAAACTAACCCTCACCCCAACCACAAAGCCTAACACAACCATGACCCTAACCCTAAACGTAACACTAAACTTAACCCTAACCTTAAATCTAACCCTAACCCTAAAACTGAACACAACCCCTGAACGTAACCCTAACCCTGAACATAACCTTAACACTAACCTGAAAACAAGCCCAAACCTTAGCCATAACCCTAACCCTCACCCTATCTTAAACTTCACCCTATCCCTAACCTAAAACTCACCCTGACTTTAACCCTAACCCTCCCCATAAACCTAACCCTCACCTTAACTTGGCCCACCTGTAACCCGAAACCTAACCCTTACAATAACTCTGACCCTAATCCTCGCCCTAAACCTAATTCTAATTCTAACCCTGACCCTAACCCTAACCTAACCTCAACCCTATCTTTAAGCCTACCATAAACTTAAACCTAACCCTAACCCTTAACCTTAACTCTAACCCTAACCCTAGCCCTAACCCTAACCTTAACGCTAACACTTACCCAGAACCCTCACCTTAACTGTAAATGTAACTCTAACTCTTACCCTAACCCTAAACTTAACCCTAATTATAACCTTAACCTAAACCTAACTGAAACAGTAACCCTTAACCCTAACTCTCATCCTAATCCTTAGCCTAAAACTAACCTTAACCCTAAACCTAACCCTAACCACTGACCCTAACTCTAACCCTAACCCTAAGCCGAACCCTCACCCTTAACCAGAATTTCACCCTAAGCATAACGCTAAGCGTACCCTAACTTCATTCAAACCCGAACCCTAAGCAAAACTAACACTAACACTACACGTAACCCTAACCCTAAGCCTAACCCTAACCCTGACTCTGACCTGAACCCAAACCCCTAACCCCAACCCTCTCGCTTAACATAAACTTCTCTGTAACCCTAACCCTCAAACTAAACGTAACACTAAATCTCCCCTAACCCTGACCGTACCATAAACGTAACCCTAACTCTAAACTCAAAACTAACCCTGACCCTAACTCTAACTCTAACCCTAATCCTAACCCTAAAACTTACCCTACACACTCAGCTTCAATGGAAACCTAGCACTAACTCTCATCTTACCATCTAAACCTAACCTCAACCCTTAACCTAACCCTATCTATAACCTTCACCTAGCCCTAAACCTAAACATGACTTAACCCTAACACTAACCCTAACCCTAAATCTAAACCTAACCTTAACCCTAAACTGAATCCTAACCTAAGCTCTAACCCTAACCCCTAACGCTAACCCTAGGCTCAACCCTCACCCTTCAACTAAACTTTACCCCAGCTGTAGCCCTAACCCTAAGCCGAACCCTAAACCTGACCCTAACATTAACCCAAACACCTAACCCTAACCCTAA
This sequence comes from Loxodonta africana, assembly GCF_030014295.1. Taxonomy (NCBI): domain Eukaryota; kingdom Metazoa; phylum Chordata; class Mammalia; order Proboscidea; family Elephantidae; genus Loxodonta; species Loxodonta africana. The sequence continues at coordinate 176,218 of NW_026975091.1, read as the reverse complement.
GCCTAATCCTAAACCTAACCCTAACCTTAACCCAAATGCCTAACCCTAACCCTAACCCTCATCCTTAACCTAAACTTCACCCTAAACCTAAGGCTAACCCTAACCCTGAAAGTAAAGCTAACCCTTAACTATCCCCTAACTCTAGCCCTGACCCTAAACCTAATGCTAACCCTAGCCCTAACAGTAACACCCTGAAACATCAGCTTAATGTAAACTTAACACTAACCCTCCCATGAACCCCAAACCCTAACCCTACCCCGCATCCTACACCTAACCCAGACCTAAACCTAACCCTTTCTCTAACCCTAAATTAACCCTAACCTTAACTCTACCCTAACCCTAACAATAACTCTAAACCTGACCATAACCATCATCCTAAACCCTAGCACTAACTCTAACTCTAAATCTAACCCTAAGCTAGCCCTACCCTTTACCGTAAACCTAGCCTTAACCCTAACCTTACCCCTACCCAAACCCTAACGCTATACCTAACCCGAACACTAACCTTAACCCTACTCTAACCTTAAGCCTAACCCTGACTATTAACTGAAACTTCACCCTGACCCTAAGCCTAGCTCTAACTCTAACCCTAACCATAACAATTACCCTAAACCCTCGCCTTAACTGTAAACCTAACCCTAACCCTCACCCTAATCCTTAACCGTATCCCCAACCCTAAACCTAACGCTATCCCCAAACTTATCCCTAACCCTAACCCTAATACGAACAGTAACCCAAATCTAACCCTAACCCTAATATTAAACCTAAACTTAAATCTACCCTAACCATAAACCTAACCCTAACACCCTAAACCTAACGTCTAACACCGTCTATAATCCTAACCCTTACCATAACCCTCACCCTTAACCTAAACTTCACACTAACCCTAAACCTAACCTAACGCTGACCCTAGACATAACGCCTAACCCTCACCGAACCCTAAACCTATCCTTAACACTAACCTGAACACAAACCCAAACCCTAGCCCTCACCATAAAAATAACCCTCACCCTATCCTGAACTTCATCCAAACACTAACCATAACCTTAACCCTAAACCTAGACCTAACCCAAACCCTAACCTTAAACCTAACTCTAAGAATAACGCTAGTCCATCTGTAACCCTAAACCGAACACTTACAATAGCCCTGAACCTAACCCTAAAATAATCCTAATCCTAACCCTAGACCTAATCCTAACCCTACCCCTAACCTTTACCCTAAATACAACACTAAGTCTAACCCTCAACATGGACCTAAACCTAATTCTTACCCTACACCTAACCCTAATCCTAAACCAAACCCTAACTCTGACTATAACCCTAATCATAACAATTACCCTAAACCCTCACCGTAACTGGAAAACTAACCGTAACCCGCACCCTAAATCCTAACCGTATCCCACAACCCTAACCCTAATGCTATCCCTAACCCTAACCCTAACATTAACCTTAAACCCCTGAGCCCTAATGATAAACCTAACCCTAACACAAACCCTAACCCTAACACCAAAGCCTAGCCAAAACCTTAACCCTAACTCTCACCCTAACTCTAACACTAACCCGAAACCGAATCATGAACCTAACCCTAAGCCTAAACCAAACCTAACCATGACCAGAACCGCAAGGCCTAACCGGAACCCTCACCCAAACCCTAACCCTAAACTACACCTCTAACCCCTAACGCCTTATCATAACGATAATCCTAACCCTAACCAACCCTAACCCTAAAACTAACCCTCACCCCAACCACAAAGCCTAACACAACCATGACCCTAACCCTAAACGTAACACTAAACTTAACCCTAACCTTAAATCTAACCCTAACCCTAAAACTGAACACAACCCCTGAACGTAACCCTAACCCTGAACATAACCTTAACACTAACCTGAAAACAAGCCCAAACCTTAGCCATAACCCTAACCCTCACCCTATCTTAAACTTCACCCTATCCCTAACCTAAAACTCACCCTGACTTTAACCCTAACCCTCCCCATAAACCTAACCCTCACCTTAACCTTGGCCCACCTGTAACCCGAAACCTAACCCTTACAATAACTCTGACCCTAATCCTCGCCCTAAACCTAATTCTAATTCTAACCCTGACCCTAACCCTAACCTAACCTCAACCCTATCTTTAAGCCTACCATAAACTTAAACCTAACCCTAACCCTTAACCTTAACTCTAACCCTAACCCTAGCCCTAACCCTAACCTTAACGCTAACACTTACCCAGAACCCTCACCTTAACTGTAAATGTAACTCTAACTCTTACCCTAACCCTAAACTTAACCCTAATTAGAACCTTAACCTAAACCTAACTGAAACAGTAACCCTTAACCCTAACTCTCATCCTAATCCTTAGCCTAAAACTAACCTTAACCCTAAACCTAACCCTAACCACTGACCCTAACTCTAACCCTAACCCTAAGCCGAACCCTCACCCTTAACCAGAATTTCACCCTAAGCATAACGCTAAGCGTACCCTAACTTCATTCAAACCCGAACCCTAAGCAAAACTAACACTAACACTACACGTAACCCTAACCCTAAGCCTAACCCTAACCCTGACTCTGACCTGAACCCAAACCCCTAACCCCAACCCTCTCGCTTAACATAAACTTCTCTGTAACCCTAACCCTCAAACTAAACGTAACACTAAATCTCCCCTAACCCTGACCGTACCATAAACGTAACCCTAACTCTAAACTCAAAACTAACCCTGACCCTAACTCTAACTCTAACCCTAATCCTAACCCTAAAACTTACCCTACACACTCAGCTTCAATGGAAACCTAGCACTAACTCTCATCTTACCATCTAAACCTAACCTCAACCCTTAACCTAACCCTATCTATAACCTTCACCTAGCCCTAAACCTAAACATGACTTAACCCTAACACTAACCCTAACCCTAAATCTAAACCTAACCTTAACCCTAAACTGAATCCTAACCTAAGCTCTAACCCTAACCCCTAACGCTAACCCTAGGCTCAACCCTCACCCTTCAACTAAACTTTACCCCAGCTGTAGCCCTAACCCTAAGCCGAACCCTAAACCTGACCCTAACATTAACCCAAACACCTAACCCTAACCCTAAGCCTAATCCTAAACCTAACCCTAACCTTAACCCAAATGCCTAACCCTAACCCTAACCCTCATCCTTAACCTAAACTTCACCCTAAACCTAAGGCTAACCCTAACCCTGAAAGTAAAGCTAACCCTTAACTATCCCCTAACTCTAGCCCTGACCCTAAACCTAATGCTAACCCTAGCCCTAACAGTAACACCCTAAAACATCAGCTTAATGTAAACTTAACACTAACCCTCCCATGAACCCCTAACCCTAACCCTACCCCGCATCCTACACCTAACCCAGACCTAAACCTAACCCTTTCTCTAACCCTAAATTAACCCTAACCTTAACTCTACCCTAACCCTAACAATAACTCTAAACCTGACCATAACCATCATCCTAAACCCTAGCACTAACTCTAACTCTAAATCTAACCCTAAGCTAGCCCTACCCTTTACCGTAAACCTAGCCTTAACCCTAACCTTACCCCTACCCAAACCCTAACGCTATACCTAACCCGAACACTAACCTTAACCCTACTCTAACCTTAAGCCTAACCCTGACTATTAACTGAAACTTCACCCTGACCCTAAGCCTAGCTCTAACTCTAACCCTAACCATAACAATTACCCTAAACCCTCGCCTTAACTGTAAACCTAACCCTAACCCTCACCCTAATCCTTAACCGTATCCCCAACCCTAAACCTAACGCTATCCCCAAACTTATCCCTAACCCTAACCCTAATACGAACAGTAACCCAAATCTAACCCTAACCCTAATATTAAACCTAAACTTAAATCTACCCTAACCATAAACCTAACCCTAACACCCTAAACCTAACGTCTAACACCGTCTATAATCCTAACCCTTACCATAACCCTCACCCTTAACCTAAACTTCACACTAACCCTAAACCTAACCTAACGCTGACCCTAGACATAACGCCTAACCCTCACCGAACCCTAAACCTATCCTTAACACTAACCTGAACACAAACCCAAACCCTAGCCCTCACCATAAAAATAACCCTCACCCTATCCTGAACTTCATCCAAACACTAACCATAACCTTAACCCTAAACCTAGACCTAACCCAAACCCTAACCTTAAACCTAACTCTAAGAATAACGCTAGTCCATCTGTAACCCTAAACCGAACACTTACAATAGCCCTGAACCTAACCCTAAAATAATCCTAATCCTAACCCTAGACCTAATCCTAACCCTACCCCTAACCTTTACCCTAAATACAACACTAAGTCTAACCCTCAACATGGACCTAAACCTAATTCTTACCCTACACCTAACCCTAATCCTAAACCAAACCCTAACTCTGACTATAACCCTAATCATAACAATTACCCTAAACCCTCACCGTAACTGGAAAACTAACCGTAACCCGCACCCTAAATCCTAACCGTATCCCACAACCCTAACCCTAATGCTATCCCTAACCCTAACCCTAACATTAACCTTAAACCCCTGAGCCCTAATGATAAACCTAACCCTAACACAAACCCTAACCCTAACACCAAAGCCTAGCCAAAACCTTAACCCTAACTCTCACCCTAACTCTAACACTAACCCGAAACCGAATCATGAACCTAACCCTAAGCCTAAACCAAACCTAACCATGACCAGAACCGCAAGGCCTAACCGGAACCCTCACCCAAACCCTAACCCTAAACTACACCTCTAACCCCTAACGCCTTATCATAACGATAATCCTAACCCTAACCAACCCTAACCCTAAAACTAACCCTCACCCCAACCACAAAGCCTAACACAACCATGACCCTAACCCTAAACGTAACACTAAACTTAACCCTAACCTTAAATCTAACCCTAACCCTAAAACTGAACACAACCCCTGAACGTAACCCTAACCCTGAACATAACCTTAACACTAACCTGAAAACAAGCCCAAACCTTAGCCATAACCCTAACCCTCACCCTATCTTAAACTTCACCCTATCCCTAACCTAAAACTCACCCTGACTTTAACCCTAACCCTCCCCATAAACCTAACCCTCACCTTAACCTTGGCCCACCTGTAACCCGAAACCTAACCCTTACAATAACTCTGACCCTAATCCTCGCCCTAAACCTAATTCTAATTCTAACCCTGACCCTAACCCTAACCTAACCTCAACCCTATCTTTAAGCCTACCATAAACTTAAACCTAACCCTAACCCTTAACCTTAACTCTAACCCTAACCCTAGCCCTAACCCTAACCTTAACGCTAACACTTACCCAGAACCCTCACCTTAACTGTAAATGTAACTCTAACTCTTACCCTAACCCTAAACTTAACCCTAATTATAACCTTAACCTAAACCTAACTGAAACAGTAACCCTTAACCCTAACTCTCATCCTAATCCTTAGCCTAAAACTAACCTTAACCCTAAACCTAACCCTAACCACTGACCCTAACTCTAACCCTAACCCTAAGCCGAACCCTCACCCTTAACCAGAATTTCACCCTAAGCATAACGCTAAGCGTACCCTAACTTCATTCAAACCCGAACCCTAAGCAAAACTAACACTAACACTACACGTAACCCTAACCCTAAGCCTAACCCTAACCCTGACTCTGACCTGAACCCAAACCCCTAACCCCAACCCTCTCGCTTAACATAAACTTCTCTGTAACCCTAACCCTCAAACTAAACGTAACACTAAATCTCCCCTAACCCTGACCGTACCATAAACGTAACCCTAACTCTAAACTCAAAACTAACCCTGACCCTAACTCTAACTCTAACCCTAATCCTAACCCTAAAACTTACCCTACACACTCAGCTTCAATGGAAACCTAGCACTAACTCTCATCTTACCATCTAAACCTAACCTCAACCCTTAACCTAACCCTATCTATAACCTTCACCTAGCCCTAAACCTAAACATGACTTAACCCTAACACTAACCCTAACCCTAAATCTAAACCTAACCTTAACCCTAAACTGAATCCTAACCTAAGCTCTAACCCTAACCCCTAACGCTAACCCTAGGCTCAACCCTCACCCTTCAACTAAACTTTACCCCAGCTGTAGCCCTAACCCTAAGCCGAACCCTAAACCTGACCCTAACATTAACCCAAACACCTAACCCTAACCCTAAGCCTAATCCTAAACCTAACCCTAACCTTAACCCAAATGCCTAACCCTAACCCTAACCCTCATCCTTAACCTAAACTTCACCCTAAACCTAAGGCTAACCCTAACCCTGAAAGTAAAGCTAACCCTTAACTATCCCCTAACTCTAGCCCTGACCCTAAACCTAATGCTAACCCTAGCCCTAACAGTAACACCCTAAAACATCAGCTTAATGTAAACTTAACACTAACCCTCCCATGAACCCCAAACCCTAACCCTACCCCGCATCCTACACCTAACCCAGACCTAAACCTAACCCTTTCTCTAACCCTAAATTAACCCTAACCTTAACTCTACCCTAACCCTAACAATAACTCTAAACCTGACCATAACCATCATCCTAAACCCTAGCACTAACTCTAACTCTAAATCTAACCCTAAGCTAGCCCTACCCTTTACCGTAAACCTAGCCTTAACCCTAACCTTACCCCTACCCAAACCCTAACGCTATACCTAACCCGAACACTAACCTTAACCCTACTCTAACCTTAAGCCTAACCCTGACTATTAACTGAAACTTCACCCTGACCCTAAGCCTAGCTCTAACTCTAACCCTAACCATAACAATTACCCTAAACCCTCGCCTTAACTGTAAACCTAACCCTAACCCTCACCCTAATCCTTAACCGTATCCCCAACCCTAAACCTAACGCTATCTCCAAACTTATCCCTAACCCTAACCCTAATACGAACAGTAACCCAAATCTAACCCTAACCCTAATATTAAACCTAAACTTAAATCTACCCTAACCATAAACCTAACCCTAACACCCTAAACCTAACGTCTAACACCGTCTATAATCCTAACCCTTACCATAACCCTCACCCTTAACCTAAACTTCACACTAACCCTAAACCTAACCTAACGCTGACCCTAGACATAACGCCTAACCCTCACCGAACCCTAAACCTATCCTTAACACTAACCTGAACACAAACCCAAACCCTAGCCCTCACCATAAAAATAACCCTCACCCTATCCTGAACTTCATCCAAACACTAACCATAACCTTAACCCTAAACCTAGACCTAACCCAAACCCTAACCTTAAACCTAACTCTAAGAATAACGCTAGTCCATCTGTAACCCTAAACCGAACACTTACAATAGCCCTGAACCTAACCCTAAAATAATCCTAATCCTAACCCTAGACCTAATCCTAACCCTACCCCTAACCTTTACCCTAAATACAACACTAAGTCTAACCCTCAACATGGACCTAAACCTAATTCTTACCCTACACCTAACCCTAATCCTAAACCAAACCCTAACTCTGACTATAACCCTAATCATAACAATTACCCTAAACCCTCACCGTAACTGGAAAACTAACCGTAACCCGCACCCTAAATCCTAACCGTATCCCACAACCCTAACCCTAATGCTATCCCTAACCCTAACCCTAACATTAACCTTAAACCCCTGAGCCCTAATGATAAACCTAACCCTAACACAAACCCTAACCCTAACACCAAAGCCTAGCCAAAACCTTAACCCTAACTCTCACCCTAACTCTAACACTAACCCGAAACCGAATCATGAACCTAACCCTAAGCCTAAACCAAACCTAACCATGACCAGAACCGCAAGGCCTAACCGGAACCCTCACCCAAACCCTAACCCTAAACTACACCTCTAACCCCTAACGCCTTATCATAACGATAATCCTAACCCTAACCAACCCTAACCCTAAAACTAACCCTCACCCCAACCACAAAGCCTAACACAACCATGACCCTAACCCTAAACGTAACACTAAACTTAACCCTAACCTTAAATCTAACCCTAACCCTAAAACTGAACACAACCCCTGAACGTAACCCTAACCCTGAACATAACCTTAACACTAACCTGAAAACAAGCCCAAACCTTAGCCATAACCCTAACCCTCACCCTATCTTAAACTTCACCCTATCCCTAACCTAAAACTCACCCTGACTTTAACCCTAACCCTCCCCATAAACCTAACCCTCACCTTAACCTTGGCCCACCTGTAACCCGAAACCTAACCCTTACAATAACTCTGACCCTAATCCTCGCCCTAAACCTAATTCTAATTCTAACCCTGACCCTAACCCTAACCTAACCTCAACCCTATCTTTAAGCCTACCATAAACTTAAACCTAACCCTAACCCTTAACCTTAACTCTAACCCTAACCCTAGCCCTAACCCTAACCTTAACGCTAACACTTACCCAGAACCCTCACCTTAACTGTAAATGTAACTCTAACTCTTACCCTAACCCTAAACTTAACCCTAATTATAACCTTAACCTAAACCTAACTGAAACAGTAACCCTTAACCCTAACTCTCATCCTAATCCTTAGCCTAAAACTAACCTTAACCCTAAACCTAACCCTAACCACTGACCCTAACTCTAACCCTAACCCTAAGCCGAACCCTCACCCTTAACCAGAATTTCACCCTAAGCATAACGCTAAGCGTACCCTAACTTCATTCAAACCCGAACCCTAAGCAAAACTAACACTAACACTACACGTAACCCTAACCCTAAGCCTAACCCTAACCCTGACTCTGACCTGAACCCAAACCCCTAACCCCAACCCTCTCGCTTAACATAAACTTCTCTGTAACCCTAACCCTCAAACTAAACGTAACACTAAATCTCCCCTAACCCTGACCGTACCATAAACGTAACCCTAACTCTAAACTCAAAACTAACCCTGACCCTAACTCTAACTCTAACCCTAATCCTAACCCTAAAACTTACCCTACACACTCAGCTTCAATGGAAACCTAGCACTAACTCTCATCTTACCATCTAAACCTAACCTCAACCCTTAACCTAACCCTATCTATAACCTTCACCTAGCCCTAAACCTAAACATGACTTAACCCTAACACTAACCCTAACCCTAAATCTAAACCTAACCTTAACCCTAAACTGAATCCTAACCTAAGCTCTAACCCTAACCCCTAACGCTAACCCTAGGCTCAACCCTCACCCTTCAACTAAACTTTACCCCAGCTGTAGCCCTAACCCTAAGCCGAACCCTAAACCTGACCCTAACATTAACCCAAACACCTAACCCTAACCCTAAGCCTAATCCTAAACCTAACCCTAACCTTAACCCAAATGCCTAACCCTAACCCTAACCCTCATCCTTAACCTAAACTTCACCCTAAACCTAAGGCTAACCCTAACCCTGAAAGTAAAGCTAACCCTTAACTATCCCCTAACTCTAGCCCTGACCCTAAACCTAATGCTAACCCTAGCCCTAACAGTAACACCCTAAAACATCAGCTTAATGTAAACTTAACACTAACCCTCCCATGAACCCCAAACCCTAACCCTACCCCGCATCCTACACCTAACCCAGACCTAAACCTAACCCTTTCTCTAACCCTAAATTAACCCTAACCTTAACTCTACCCTAACCCTAACAATAACTCTAAACCTGACCATAACCATCATCCTAAACCCTAGCACTAACTCTAACTCTAAATCTAACCCTAAGCTAGCCCTACCCTTTACCGTAAACCTAGCCTTAACCCTAACCTTACCCCTACCCAAACCCTAACGCTATACCTAACCCGAACACTAACCTTAACCCTACTCTAACCTTAAGCCTAACCCTGACTATTAACTGAAACTTCACCCTGACCCTAAGCCTAGCTCTAACTCTAACCCTAACCATAACAATTACCCTAAACCCTCGCCTTAACTGTAAACCTAACCCTAACCCTCACCCTAATCCTTAACCGTATCCCCAACCCTAAACCTAACGCTATCTCCAAACTTATCCCTAACCCTAACCCTAATACGAACAGTAACCCAAATCTAACCCTAACCCTAATATTAAACCTAAACTTAAATCTACCCTAACCATAAACCTAACCCTAACACCCTAAACCTAACGTCTAACACCGTCTATAATCCTAACCCTTACCATAACCCTCACCCTTAACCTAAACTTCACACTAACCCTAAACCTAACCTAACGCTGACCCTAGACATAACGCCTAACCCTCACCGAACCCTAAACCTATCCTTAACACTAACCTGAACACAAACCCAAACCCTAGCCCTCACCATAAAAATAACCCTCACCCTATCCTGAACTTCATCCAAACACTAACCATAACCTTAACCCTAAACCTAGACCTAACCCAAACCCTAACCTTAAACCTAACTCTAAGAATAACGCTAGTCCATCTGTAACCCTAAACCGAACACTTACAATAGCCCTGAACCTAACCCTAAAATAATCCTAATCCTAACCCTAGACCTAATCCTAACCCTACCCCTAACCTTTACCCTAAATACAACACTAAGTCTAACCCTCAACATGGACCTAAACCTAATTCTTACCCTACACCTAACCCTAATCCTAAACCAAACCCTAACTCTGACTATAACCCTAATCATAACAATTACCCTAAACCCTCACCGTAACTGGAAAACTAACCGTAACCCGCACCCTAAATCCTAACCGTATCCCACAACCCTAACCCTAATGCTATCCCTAACCCTAACCCTAACATTAACCTTAAACCCCTCAGCCCTAATGATAAACCTAACCCTAACACAAACCCTAACCCTAACACCAAAGCCTAGCCAAAACCTTAACCCTAACTCTCACCCTAACTCTAACACTAACCCGAAACCGAATCATGAACCTAACCCTAAGCCTAAACCAAACCTAACCATGACCAGAACCGCAAGGCCTAACCGGAACCCTCACCCAAACCCTAACCCTAAACTACACCTCTAACCCCTAACGCCTTATCATAACGATAATCCTAACCCTAACCAACCCTAACCCTAAAACTAACCCTCACCCCAACCACAAAGCCTAACACAACCATGACCCTAACCCTAAACGTAACACTAAACTTAACCCTAACCTTAAATCTAACCCTAACCCTAAAACTGAACACAACCCCTGAACGTAACCCTAACCCTGAACATAACCTTAACACTAACCTGAAAACAAGCCCAAACCTTAGCCATAACCCTAACCCTCACCCTACCTTAAACTTCACCCTATCCCTAACCTAAAACTCACCCTGACTTTAACCCTAACCCTCCCCATAAACCTAACCCTCACCTTAACCTTGGCCCACCTGTAACCCGAAACCTAACCCTTACAATAACTCTGACCCTAATCCTCGCCCTAAACCTAATTCTAATTCTAACCCTGACCCTAACCCTAACCTAACCTCAACCCTATCTTTAAGCCTACCATAAACTTAAACCTAACCCTAACCCTTAACCTTAACTCTAACCCTAACCCTAGCCCTAACCCTAACCTTAACGGTAACACTTACCCAGAACCCTCACCTTAACTGTAAATGTAACTCTAACTCTTACCCTAACCCTAAACTTAACCCTAATTATAACCTTAACCTAAACCTAACTGAAACAGTAACCCTTAACCCTAACTCTCATCCTAATCCTTAGCCTAAAACTAACCTTAACCCTAAACCTAACCCTAACCACTGACCCTAACTCTAACCCTAACCCTAAGCCGAACCCTCACCCTTAACCAGAATTTCACCCTAAGCATAACGCTAAGCGTACCCTAACTTCATTCAAACCCGAACCCTAAGCAAAACTAACACTAACACTACACGTAACCCTAACCCTAAGCCTAACCCTAACCCTGACTCTGACCTGAACCCAAACCCCTAACCCCAACCCTCTCGCTTAACATAAACTTCTCTGTAACCCTAACCCTCAAACTAAACGTAACACTAAATCTCCCCTAACCCTGACCGTACCATAAACGTAACCCTAACTCTAAACTCAAAACTAACCCTGACCCTAACTCTAACTCTAACCCTAATCCTAACCCTAAAACTTACCCTACACACTCAGCTTCAATGGAAACCTAGCACTAACTCTCATCTTACCATCTAAACCTAACCTCAACCCTTAACCTAACCCTATCTATAACCTTCACCTAGCCCTAAACCTAAACATGACTTAACCCTAACACTAACCCTAACCCTAAATCTAAACCTAACCTTAACCCTAAACTGAATCCTAACCTAAGCTCTAACCCTAACCCCTAACGCTAACCCTAGGCTCAACCCTCACCCTTCAACTAAACTTTACCCCAGCTGTAGCCCTAACCCTAAGCCGAACCCTAAACCTGACCCTAACATTAACCCAAACACCTAACCCTAACCCTAAGCCTAATCCTAAACCTAACCCTAACCTTAACCCAAATGCCTAAGCCTAACCCTAACCCTCATCCTTAACCTAAACTTCACCCTAAACCTAAGGCTAACCCTAACCCTGAAAGTAAAGCTAACCCTTAACTATCCCCTAACTCTAGCCCTGACCCTAAACCTAATGCTAACCCTAGCCCTAACAGTAACACCCTAAAACATCAGCTTAATGTAAACTTAACACTAACCCTCCCATGAACCCCTAACCCTAACCCTACCCCGCATCCTACACCTAACCCAGACCTAAACCTAACCCTTTCTCTAACCCTAAATTAACCCTAACCTTAACTCTACCCTAACCCTAACAATAACTCTAAACCTGACCATAACCATCATCCTAAACCCTAGCACTAACTCTAACTCTAAATCTAACCCTAAGCTAGCCCTACCCTTTACCGTAAACCTAGCCTTAACCCTAACCTTACCCCTACCCAAACCCTAACGCTATACCTAACCCGAACACTAACCTTAACCCTACTCTAACCTTAAGCCTAACCCTGACTATTAACTGAAACTTCACCCTGACCCTAAGCCTAGCTCTAACTCTAACCCTAACCATAACAATTACCCTAAACCCTCGCCTTAACTGTAAACCTAACCCTAACCCTCACCCTAATCCTTAACCGTATCCCCAACCCTAAACCTAACGCTATCCCCAAACTTATCCCTAACCCTAACCCTAATACGAACAGTAACCCAAATCTAACCCTAACCCTAATATTAAACCTAAACTTAAATCTACCCTAACCATAAACCGAACCCTAACACCCTAAACCTAACGTCTAACACCGTCTATAATCCTAACCCTTACCATAACCCTCACCCTTAACCTAAACTTCACACTAACCCTAAACCTAACCTAACGCTGACCCTAGACATAACGCCTAACCCTCACCGAACCCTAAACCTATCCTTAACACTAACCTGAACACAAACCCAAACCCTAGCCCTCACCATAAAAATAACCCTCACCCTATCCTGAACTTCATCCAAACACTAACCATAACCTTAACCCTAAACCTAGACCTAACCCAAACCCTAACCTTAAACCTAACTCTAAGAATAACGCTAGTCCATCTGTAACCCTAAACCGAACACTTACAATAGCCCTGAACCTAACCCTAAAATAATCCTAATCCTAACCCTAGACCTAATCCTAACCCTACCCCTAACCTTTACCCTAAATACAACACTAAGTCTAACCCTCAACATGGACCTAAACCTAATTCTTACCCTACACCTAACCCTAATCCTAAACCAAACCCTAACTCTGACTATAACCCTAATCGTAACAATTACCCTAAACCCTCACCTTAACTGTAAAACTAACCGTAACCCGCACCCTAAATCCTAACCGTATCCCACAACCCTAACCCTAATGCTATCCCTAACCCTAACCCTAACATTAACCTGAAACCCCTGAGCCCTAATGATAAACCTAACCCTAACACAAACCCTAACCCTAACACCAAAGCCTAGCCAAAACCTTAACCCTAACTCTCACCCTAACTCTAACACTAACCCGAAACCGAATCATGAACCTAACCCTAAGCCTAAACCAAACCTAACCATGACCAGAACCGCAAGGCCTAACCGGAACCCTCACCCAAACCCTAACCCTAAACTACACCTCTAACCCCTAACGCCTTATCATAACGATAATCCTAACCCTAACCAACCCTAACCCTAAAACTAACCCTCACCCCAACCACAAAGCCTAACACAACCATGACCCTAACCCTAAACGTAACACTAAACTTAACCCTAACCTTAAATCTAACCCTAACCCTAAAACTGAACACAACCCCTGAACGTAACCCTAACCCTGAACATAACCTTAACACTAACCTGAAAACAAGCCCAAACCTTAGCCATAACCCTAACCCTCACCCTATCTTAAACTTCACCCTATCCCTAACCTAAAACTCACCCTGACTTTAACCCTAACCCTCCCCATAAACCTAACCCTCACCTTAACCTTGGCCCACCTGTAACCCGAAACCTAACCCTTACAATAACTCTGACCCTAATCCTCGCCCTAAACCTAATTCTAATTCTAACCCTGACCCTAACCCTAACCTAACCTCAACCCTATCTTTAAGCCTACCATAAACTTAAACCTAACCCTAACCCTTAACCTTAACTCTAACCCTAACCCTAGCCCTAACCCTAACCTTAACGCTAACACTTACCCAGAACCCTCACCTTAACTGTAAATGTAACTCTAACTCTTACCCTAACCCTAAACTTAACCCTAATTATAACCTTAACCTAAACCTAACTGAAACAGTAACCCTTAACCCTAACTCTCATCCTAATCCTTAGCCTAAAACTAACCTTAACCCTAAACCTAACCCTAACCACTGACCCTAACTCTAACCCTAACCCTAAGCCGAACCCTCACCCTTAACCAGAATTTCACCCTAAGCATAACGCTAAGCGTACCCTAACTTCATTCAAACCCGAACCCTAAGCAAAACTAACACTAACACTACACGTAACCCTAACCCTAAGCCTAACCCTAACCCTGACTCTGACCTGAACCCAAACCCCTAACCCCAACCCTCTCGCTTAACATAAACTTCTCTGTAACCCTAACCCTCAAACTAAACGTAACACTAAATCTCCCCTAACCCTGACCGTACCATAAACGTAACCCTAACTCTAAACTCAAAACTAACCCTGACCCTAACTCTAACTCTAACCCTAATCCTAACCCTAAAACTTACCCTACACACTCAGCTTCAATGGAAACCTAGCACTAACTCTCATCTTACCATCTAAACCTAACCTCAACCCTTAACCTAACCCTATCTATAACCTTCACCTAGCCCTAAACCTAAACATGACTTAACCCTAACACTAACCCTAACCCTAAATCTAAACCTAACCTTAACCCTAAACTGAATCCTAACCTAAGCTCTAACCCTAACCCCTAACGCTAACCCTAGGCTCAACCCTCACCCTTCAACTAAACTTTACCCCAGCTGTAGCCCTAACCCTAAGCCGAACCCTAAACCTGACCCTAACATTAACCCAAACACCTAACCCTAACCCTAAGCCTAATCCTAAACCTAACCCTAACCTTAACCCAAATGCCTAACCCTAACCCTAACCCTCATCCTTAACCTAAACTTCACCCTAAACCTAAGGCTAACCCTAACCCTGAAAGTAAAGCTAACCCTTAACTATCCCCTAACTCTAGCCCTGACCCTAAACCTAATGCTAACCCTAGCCCTAACAGTAACACCCTAAAACATCAGCTTAATGTAAACTTAACACTAACCCTCCCATGAACCCCAAACCCTAACCCTACCCCGCATCCTACACCTAACCCAGACCTAAACCTAACCCTTTCTCTAACCCTAAATTAACCCTAACCTTAACTCTACCCTAACCCTAACAATAACTCTAAACCTGACCATAACCATCATCCTAAACCCTAGCACTAACTCTAACTCTAAATCTAACCCTAAGCTAGCCCTACCCTTTACCGTAAACCTAGCCTTAACCCTAACCTTACCCCTACCCAAACCCTAACGCTATACCTAACCCGATCACTAACCTTAACCCTACTCTAACCTTAAGCCTAACCCTGACTATTAACTGAAACTTCACCCTGACCCTAAGCCTAGCTCTAACTCTAACCCTAACCATAACAATTACCCTAAACCCTCGCCTTAACTGTAAACCTAACCCTAACCCTCACCCTAATCCTTAACCGTATCCCCAACCCTAAACCTAACGCTATCCCCAAACTTATCCCTAACCCTAACCCTAATACGAACAGTAACCCAAATCTAACCCTAACCCTAATATTAAACCTAAACTGAAATCTACCCTAACCATAAACCTAACCCTAACACCCTAAACCTAACGTCTAACACCGTCTATAATCCTAACCCTTACCATAACCCTCACCCTTAACCTAAACTTCACACTAACCCTAAACCTAACCTAACGCTGACCCTAGACATAACGCCTAACCCTCACCGAACCCTAAACCTATCCTTAACACTAACCTGAACACAAACCCAAACCCTAGCCCTCACCATAAAAATAACCCTCACCCTATCCTGAACTTCATCCAAACACTAACCATAACCTTAACCCTAAACCTAGACCTAACCCAAACCCTAACCTTAAACCTAACTCTAAGAATAACGCTAGTCCATCTGTAACCCTAAACCGAACACTTACAATAGCCCTGAACCTAACCCTAAAATAATCCTAATCCTAACCCTAGACCTAATCCTAACCCTACCCCTAACCTTTACCCTAAATACAACACTAAGTCTAACCCTCAACATGGACCTAAACCTAATTCTTACCCTACACCTAACCCTAATCCTAAACCAAACCCTAACTCTGACTATAACCCTAATCATAACAATTACCCTAAACCCTCACCTTAACTGGAAAACTAACCGTAACCCGCACCCTAAATCCTAACCGTATCCCACAACCCTAACCCTAATGCTATCCCTAACCCTAACCCTAACATTAACCTGAAACCCCTGAGCCCTAATGATAAACCTAACCCTAACACAAACCCTAACCCTAACACCAAAGCCTAGCCAAAACCTTAACCCTAACTCTCACCCTAACTCTAACACTAACCCGAAACCGAATCATGAACCTAACCCTAAGCCTAAACCAAACCTAACCATGACCAGAACCGCAAGGCCTAACCGGAACCCTCACCCAAACCCTAACCCTAAACTACACCTCTAACCCCTAACGCCTTATCATAACGATAATCCTAACCCTAACCAACCCTAACCCTAAAACTAACCCTCACCCCAACCACAAAGCCTAACACAACCATGACCCTAACCCTAAACCTAACACTAAACTTAACCCTAACCTTAAATCTAACCCTACCCCTAAACCTGAACACAATCTCTGAACGTAACCCTAACCCTGAACATAACCTTAACACTAACCTGAAAACAAGCCCAAACCTTAGCCATAACCCTAACCCTCACCCTATCTTAAACTTCACCCTATCCTAACCTAAAACTCACCCTGACTTTAACCCTAACCCTCCCCATAAACCTAACCCTCACCTTAACCTTGGCCCACCTGTAACCCGAAACCTAACCCTTACAATAACTCTGACCCTAATCCTCGCCCTAAACCTAATTCTAATTCTAACGCTGACCCTAACCCTAACCTAACCTCAACCCTATCTTTAAGCCTACCATAAACTTAAACCTAACCCTAACCCTTAACCTTAACTCTAACCCTAACCCTAGCCCTAACCCTAACCTTAACGGTAACACTTACCCAGAACCCTCACCTTAACTGTAAATGTAACTCTAACTCTTACCCTAACCCTAAACTTAACCCTAATTATAACCTTAACCTAAACCTAACTGAAACAGTAACCCTCAACCCTAACTCTAATCCTAATCCTTAGCCTAAAACTAACCTTAACCCTAAACCTAACCCTAACCACTGACCCTAACTCTAACCCTAACCCTAAGCCGAACCTCACCCTTAACCAGAATTTCACCCTAAGCATAACGCTAAGCGTACCCTAACTTCATTCAAACCCGAACCCTAAGCAAAACTAACACTAACACTACACGTAACCCTAACCCTAAGCCTAACCCTAACCCTGACTCTGACCTGAGCCCAAAACCCTAACCCCAACCCTCTCGCTTAACATAAACTTCTCTGTAACCCTAACCCTCAAACTAAACGCAACACTAAATCTCCCCTAACCCTGACCGTACCATAAACGTAACCCTAACTCTAAACTCAAAACTAACCCTGACGCTAACTCTAACTCTAACCCTAATCCTAACCCTAAAACTTACCCTACACACTCAGCTTCAATGGAAACCTAGCACTAACCCTCATCTTACCATCTAAACCTAACCTCAACCCTTAACCTAACCCTATCTATAACCTTCACCTAGCCCTAAACCTAAACATGACTTAACCCTAACACTAACCCTAACCCTAAATCTAAACCTAACCTTAACCCTAAACTGAATCCTAACCTAAGCTCTAACCCTAACCCCGAACGCTAACCCTAAGCTCAACCCTCACCCTTCAACTAAACTTTACCCCAGCTGTAGCCCTAACCCTAAGCCGAACCCTAAACCTGACCCTAACATTAACCCAAACACCTAACCCTAACCCTAAGCCTAATCCTAAACCTAACCCTAACCTTAACCCAAATGCCTAACCCTAACCCTAACCCTCATCCTTAACCTAAACTTCACCCTAAACCTAAGGCTAACCCTAACCCTGAAAGTAAAGCTAACCCTTAACTATCCCCTAACTCTAGCCCTGACCCTAAACCTAATGCTAACCCTAGCCCTAACAGTAACACCCTAAAACATCAGCTTAATGTAAACTTAACACTAACCCTCCCATGAACCCCTAACCCTAACCCTACCCCGCATCCTACACCTAACCCAGACCTAAACCTAACCCTTTCTCTAACCCTAAATTAACCCTAACCTTAACTCTACCCTAGCCCTAACAATAACTCTAAACCTGACCATAAGCATAATCCTAAACCCTAGCACTAACTCTAACTCTAAATCTAACCCTAAGCTAGCCCTACCCTTTACCGTAAACCTAGCCTTAACCCTAACCTTACCCCTACCCAAACCCTAACGCTATACCTAACCCGAACACTAACCTTAACCCTACTCTAACCTTAAGCCTAACCCTGACTATTAACTGAAACTTCACCCTAACCCTAAGCCTAACTCTAACTCTAACCCTAACCATAACAATTACCCTAAACCCTCGCCTTAACTGTAAACCTAACCCTAACCCTCACCCTAATCCTTAACCGTATCCCCAACCCTAAACCTAACGCTATCCCCAAACTTATCCCTAACCCTAACCCTAATACGAACAGTAACCCAAATCTAACCCTAACCCTAATCTTAAACCTAAACTTAAATCTACCCTAACCATAAACCTAACCCTAACACCCTAAACCTAACGTCTAACACCGTCTATAATCCTAACCCTTACCATAACCCTCACCCTTAACCTAAACTTCACACTAACCCTAAACCTAACCTAACGCTGACCCTAGACATAACGCCTAACCCTCACCGAACCCTAAACCTATCCTTAACACTAACCTGAACACAAACCCAAACCCTAGCCCTCACCATAAAAATAACCCTCACCCTATCCTGAACTTCATCCAAACACTAACCATAACCTTAACCCTAAACCTAGACCTAACCCAAACCCTAACCTTAAACCTAACTCTAAGAATAACGCTAGTCCATCTGTAACCCTAAACCGAACACTTACAATAGCCCTGAACCTAACCCTAAAATAATCCTAATCCTAACCCTAGACCTAATCCTAACCCTACCCCTAACCTTTACCCTAAATACAACACTAAGTCTAACCCTCAACATGGACCTAAACCTAATTCTTACCCTACACCTAACCCTAATCCTAAACCAAACCCTAACTCTGACTATAACCCTAATCATAACAATTACCCTAAACCCTCACCTTAACTGGAAAACTAACCGTAACCCGCACCCTAAATCCTAACCGTATCCCACAACCCTAACCCTAATGCTATCCCTAACCCTAACCCTAACATTAACCTGAAACCCCTGAGCCCTAATGATAAACCTAACCCTAACACAAACCCTAACCCTAACACCAAAGCCTAGCCAAAACCTTAACCCTAACTCTCACCCTAACTCTAACACTAACCCGAAACCGAATCATGAACCTAACCCTAAGCCTAAACCAAACCTAACCATGACCAGAACCGCAAGGCCTAACCGGAACCCTCACCCAAACCCTAAACTACACCTCTAACCCCTAACGCCTTATGATAACGATAATCCTAACCCTAACCAACCCTAACCCTAAAACTAACCCTCACCCCAACCACAAAGCCTAACACAACCATGACCCTAACCCTAAACGTAACACTAAACTTAACCCTAACCTTAAATCTAACCCTACCCCTAAACCTGAACACAACCCCTGAACGTAACCCTAACCCTGAACATAACCTTAACACTAACCTGAAAACAAGCCCAAACCTTAGCCATAACCCTAACCCTCACCCTATCTTAAACTTCACCCTATCCCTAACCTAAAACTCACCCTGACTTTAACCCTAACCCTCCCCATAAACCTAACCCTCACCTTAACCTTGGCCCACCTGTAACCCGAAACCTAACCCTTACAATAACTCTGACCCTAATCCTCGCCCTAAACCTAATTCTAATTCTAACGCTGACCCTAACCCTAACCTAACCTCAACCCTATCTTTAAGCCTACCATAAACTTAAACCTAACCCTAACCCTTAACCTTAACTCTAACCCTAACCCTAGCCCTAACCCTAACCTTAACGGTAACACTTACCCAGAACCCTCACCTTAACTGTAAATGTAACTCTAACTCTTACCCTAACCCTAAACTTAACCTAATTAGAACCTTAACCTAAACCTAACTGAAACAGTAACCCTTAACCCTAACTCTCATCCTAATCCTTAGCCTAAAACTAACCTTAACCCTAAACCTAACCCAATACTATCTCTCTATGCTCTAACCCTAACCCTAAGCCGAACCCTCACCCTTAACCAGAATTTCACCCTAAGCATAACACTAAGCGTACCCTAACTTCATTCAAACCCGAACCCTAAGCAAAACTAACACTAACACTACACGTAACCCTAACCCTAAGCCTAACCCTAACCCTGACTCTGACCTGAACCCAAACCCCTAACCCCAACCCTCTCGCTTAACATAAACTTCTCTGTAACCCTAACCCTCAAACTAAACGTAACACTAAATCTCCCCTAACCCTGACCGTACCATAAACGTAACCCTAACTCTAAACTCAAAACTAACCCTGACCCTAACTCTAACTCTAACCCTAATCCTAACCCTAAAACTTACCCTACACACTCAGCTTCAATGGAAACCTAGCACTAACTCTCATCTTACCATCTAAACCTAACCTCAACCCTTAACCTAACCCTATCTATAACCTTCACCTAGCCCTAAACCTAAACATGACTTAACCCTAACACTAACCCTAACCCTAAATCTAAACCTAACCTTAACCCTAAACTGAATCCTAACCTAAGCTCTAACCCTAACCCCGAACGCTAACCCTAGGCTCAACCCTCACCCTTCAACTAAACTTTACCCCAGCTGTAGCCCTAACCCTAAGCCGAACCCTAAACCTGACCCTAACATTAACCCAAACACCTAACCCTAACCCTAAGCCTAATCCTAAACCTAACCCTAACCTTAACCCAAATGCCTAACCCTAACCCTAACCCTCATCCTTAACCTAAACTTCACCCTAAACCTAAGGCTAACCCTAACCCTGAAAGTAAAGCTAACCCTTAACTATCCCCTAACTCTAGCCCTGACCCTAAACCTAATGCTAACCCTAGCCCTAACAGTAACACCCTAAAACATCAGCTTAATGTAAACTTAACACTAACCCTCCCATGAACCCCAAACCCTAACCCTACCCCGCATCCTACACCTAACCCAGACCTAAACCTAACCCTTTCTCTAACCCTAAATTAACCCTAACCTTGACTCTACCCTAACCCTAACAATAACTCTAAACCTGACCATAACCATCATCCTAAACCCTAGCACTAACTCTAACTCTAAATCTAACCCTAAGCTAGCCCTACCCTTTACCGTAAACCTAGCCTTAACCCTAACCTTACCCCTACCCAAACCCTAACGCTATACCTAACCCGATCACTAACCTTAACCCTACTCTAACCTTAAGCCTAACCCTGACTATTAACTGAAACTTCACCCTGACCCTAAGCCTAGCTCTAACTCTAACCCTAACCATAACAATTACCCTAAACCCTCGCCTTAACTGTAAACCTAACCCTAACCCTCACCCTAATCCTTAACCGTATCCCCAACCCTAAACCTAACGCTATCCCCAAACTTATCCCTAACCCTAACCCTAATACGAACAGTAACCCAAATCTAACCCTAACCCTAATATTAAACCTAAACTTAAATCTACCCTAACCATAAACCTAACCCTAACACCCTAAACCTAACGTCTAACACCGTCTATAATCCTAACCCTTACCATAACCCTCACCCTTAAC
This sequence comes from Loxodonta africana, assembly GCF_030014295.1. NCBI lineage: Eukaryota > Metazoa > Chordata > Mammalia > Proboscidea > Elephantidae > Loxodonta > Loxodonta africana. The sequence continues at coordinate 153,672 of NW_026975091.1, read as the reverse complement.
CTAAACTTCACACTAACCCTAAACCTAACCTAACGCTGACCCTAGACATAACGCCTAACCCTCACCGAACCCTAAACCTATCCTTAACACTAACCTGAACACAAACCCAAACCCTAGCCCTCACCATAAAAATAACCCTCACCCTATCCTGAACTTCATCCAAACACTAACCATAACCTTAACCCTAAACCTAGACCTAACCCAAACCCTAACCTTAAACCTAACTCTAAGAATAACGCTAGTCCATCTGTAACCCTAAACCGAACACTTACAATAGCCCTGAACCTAACCCTAAAATAATCCTAATCCTAACCCTAGACCTAATCCTAACCCTACCCCTAACCTTTACCCTAAATAGAACACTAAGTCTAACCCTCAACATGGACCTAAACCTAATTCTTACCCTACACCTAACCCTAATCCTAAACCAAACCCTAACTCTGACTATAACCCTAATCATAACAATTACCCTAAACCCTCACCTTAACTGGAAAACTAACCGTAACCCGCACCCTAAATCCTAACCGTATCCCACAACCCTAACCCTAATGCTATCCCTAACCCTAACCCTAACATTAACCTGAAACCCCTGAGCCCTAATGATAAACCTAACCCTAACACAAACCCTAACCCTAACACCAAAGCCTAGCCAAAACCTTAACCCTAACTCTCACCCTAACTCTAACACTAACCCGAAACCGAATCATGAACCTAACCCTAAGCCTAAACCAAACCTAACCATGACCAGAACCGCAAGGCCTAACCGGAACCCTCACCCAAACCCTAACCCTAAACTACACCTCTAACCCCTAACGCCTTATCATAACGATAATCCTAACCCTAACCAACCCTAACCCTAAAACTAACCCTCACCCCAACCACAAAGCCTAACACAACCATGACCCTAACCCTAAACGTAACACTAAACTTAACCCTAACCTTAAATCTAACCCTACCCCTAAACCTGAACACAACCCCTGAACGTAACCCTAACCCTGAACATAACCTTAACACTAACCTGAAAACAAGCCCAAACCTTAGCCATAACCCTAACCCTCACCCTATCTTAAACTTCACCCTATCCCTAACCTAAAACTCACCCTGACTTTAACCCTAACCCTCCCCATAAACCTAACCCTCACCTTAACCTTGGCCCACCTGTAACCCGAAACCTAACCCTTACAATAACTCTGACCCTAATCCTCGCCCTAAACCTAATTCTAATTCTAACCCTGACCCTAACCCTAACCTAACCTCAACCCTATCTTTAAGCCTACCATAAACTTAAACCTAACCCTAACCCTTAACCTTAACTCTAACCCTAACCCTAGCCCTAACCCTAACCTTAACGGTAACACTTACCCAGAACCCTCACCTTAACTGTAAATGTAACTCTAACTCTTACCCTAACCCTAAACTTAACCCTAATTATAATCTTAACCTAAACCTAACTGAAACAGTAACCCTCAACCCTAACTCTAATCCTAATCCTTAGCCTAAAACTAACCTTAACCCTAAACCTAACCCTAACCACTGACCCTAACTCTAACCCTAACCCTAAGCCGAACCCTCACCCTTAACCAGAATTTCACCCTAAGCATAACGCTAAGCGTACCCTAACTTCATTCAAACCCGAACCCTAAGCAAAACTAACACTAACACTACACGTAACCCTAACCCTAAACCTAACCCTCACCCTGACTCTGACCTGAGCCCAAAACCCTAACCCCAACCCTCTCGCTTAACATAAACTTCTCTGTAACCCTAACCCTCAAACTAAACGTAACACTAAATCTCCCCTAACCCTGACCGTACCATAAACGTAACCCTAACTCTAAACTCAAAACTAACCCTGACGCTAACTCTAACTCTAACCCTAATCCTAACCCTAAAACTTACCCTACACACTCAGCTTCAATGGAAACCTAGCACTAACTCTCATCTTACCATCTAAACCTAACCTCAACCCTTAACCTAACCCTATCTATAACCTTCACCTAGCCCTAAACCTAAACATGACTTAACCCTAACACTAACCCTAACCCTAAATCTAAACCTAACCTTAACCCTAAACTGAATCCTAACCTAAGCTCTAACCCTAACCCCGAACGCTAACCCTAAGCTCAACCCTCACCCTTCAACTAAACTTTACCCCAGCTGTAGCCCTAACCCTAAGCCGAACCCTAAACCTGACCCTAACATTAACCCAAACACCTAAACCTAACCCTAAGCCTAATCCTAAACCTAACCCTAACCTTAACCCAAATGCCTAAGCCTAACCCTAACCCTCATCCTTAACCTAAACTTCACCCTAAACCTAAGGCTAACCCTAACCCTGAAAGTAAAGCTAACCCTTAACTATCCCCTAACTCTAGCCCTGACCCTAAACCTAATGCTAACCCTAGCCCTAACAGTAACACCCTAAAACATCAGCTTAATGTAAACTTAACACTAACCCTCCCATGAACCCCTAACCCTAACCCTACCCCGCATCCTACACCTAACCCAGACCTAAACCTAACCCTTTCTCTAACCCTAAATTAACCCTAACCTTAACTCTACCCTAGCCCTAACAATAACTCTAAACCTGACCATAAGCATAATCCTAAACCCTAGCACTAACTCTAACTCTAAATCTAACCCTAAGCTAGCCCTACCCTTTACCGTAAACCTAGCCTTAACCCTAACCTTACCCCTACCCAAACCCTAACGCTATACCTAACCCGAACACTAACCTTAACCCTACTCTAACCTTAAGCCTAACCCTGACTATTAACTGAAACTTCACCCTAACCCTAAGCCTAACTCTAACTCTAACCCTAACCATAACAATTACCCTAAACCCTCGCCTTAACTGTAAACCTAACCCTAACCCTCACCCTAATCCTTAACCGTATCCCCAACCCTAAACCTAACGCTATCCCCAAACTTATCCCTAACCCTAACCCTAATACGAACAGTAACCCAAATCTAAACCTAACCCTAATATTAAACCTAAACTTAAATCTACCCTAACCATAAACCTAACCCTAACACCCTAAACCTAACGTCTAACACCGTCTATAATCCTAACCCTTACCATAACCCTCACCCTTAACCTAAACTTCACACTAACCCTAAACCTAACCTAACGCTGACCCTAGACATAACGCCTAACCCTAACCGAACCCTAAACCTATCCTTAACACTAACCTGAACACAAACCCAAACCCTAGCCCTCACCATAAAAATAACCCTCACCCTATCCTGAACTTCATCCAAACACTAACCATAACCTTAACCCTAAACCTAGACCTAACCCAAACCCTAACCTTAAACCTAACTCTAAGAATAACGCTAGTCCATCTGTAACCCTAAACCGAACACTTACAATAGCCCTGAACCTAACCCTAAAATAATCCTAATCCTAACCCTAGACCTAATCCTAACCCTACCCCTAACCTTTACCCTAAATAGAACACTAAGTCTAACCCTCAACATGGACCTAAACCTAACTCTTACCCTACACCTAACCCTAATCCTAAACCAAACCCTAACTCTGACTATAACCCTAATCATAACAATTACCCTAAACCCTCACCTTAACTGTAAAACTAACCGTAACCCGCACCCTAAATCCTAACCGTATCCCACAACCCTAACCCTAATGCTATCCCTAACCCTAACCCTAACCTTAACCTGAAACCCCTGAGCCCTAATGATAAACCTAACCCTAACACAAACCCTAACCCTAACACCAAAGCCTAGCCAAAACCTTAACACTAACTCTCACCCTAACTCTAACACTAACCCGAAACCGAATCATGCACCTAACCCTAAGCCTAAACCAAACCTATCCATGACCAGAACCGCAAGGCCTAACCGGAACCCTCACCCAAACCCTAACCCTAAACTACACCTCTAACCCCTAACGCCTTATCACAACGATAATCCTAACCCTAACCAACCCTAACCCTAAAACTAACCCTCACCCCAACCACAAACCCTAACACAACCATGACCCTAACCCTAAACGTAACACTAAACTTAACCCTAACCTTAAATCTAACCCTAACCCTAAACCTGAACACAACCCCTGAACGTAACCCTAACCCTGAACATAACCTTAACACTAACCTGAAAAGAAGCCCAAACCTTAGCCATAACCCTAACCCTCACCCTATCTTAAACTTCACCCTATCCCTAACCTAAAACTCACCCTGACTTTAACCCTAACCCTCCCCATAAACCTAACCCTCATCTTAACCTTGGCCCACCTGTAACCCGAAACCTAACCCTTACAATAACTCTGACCCTAATCCTCGCCCTAAACCTAATTCTAATTCTAACCCTGACCCTAACCCTAACCTAACCTTAACCCTATCTTTAAGCCTACCATAAACTTAAACCTAACCCTAACCCTTAACCTTAACTCTAACCCTAACCCTAGCCCTAACCCTAACCTTAACGGTAACACTTACCCAGAACCCTCACCTTAACTGTAAATGTAACTCTAACTCTTACCCTAACCCTAAACTTAACCCTAATTATAACCTTAACCTAAACCTAACTGAAACAGTAACCCTTAACCCTAACTCTAATCCTAATCCTTAGCCTAAAACTAACCTTAACCCTAAACCTAACCCTAACCACTGACCCTAACTCTAACCCTAACCCTCAGCCGAACCCTCACCCTTAACCAGAATTTCACCCTAAAGCATAATGCTAAGCGTACCCTAACTTCATTCAAACCCGAACCCTAAGCAAAACTAACACTAACACTACACGTAACCCTAACCCTAAACCTAACCCTCACCCTGACTCTGACCTGAACCCAAACCCCTAACCCCAACCCTCTCGCTTAACATAAACTTCTCTGTAACCCTAGCCCTAAAACTAAACGTAACACTAAATCTCCCCTAACCCTGACCGTACCATAAACGTAACCCTAACTCTAAACTCAAAACTAACCCTGACCCTAACCCTAACTCTAACCCTAATCCTAACCCTAAAACTTACCCTACACACTCAGCTTCAATGGAAACCTAGCACTAACCCTCATCTTACCATCTAAACCTAACCTCAACCCTTAACCTAACCCTATCTATAACCTTCACCTAGCCCTAAACCTAAACATGACTTAACCCTAACACTAACCCTAACCCTAAATCTAAACCTAACCTTAACCCTACACTTAATCCTAACCTAAGCTCTAACCCTAACCCCGAACGCTAACCCTAAGCTCAACCCTCACCCTTCAACTAAACTTTACCCCAGCTGTAGCCCTAACCCTAAGCCGAACCCTAAACCTGACCCTAACATTAACCCAAACACCTAACCCTAACCCTAAGCCTAATCCTAAACCTAACCCTAACCTTAACCCAAATGCCTAAGCCTAACCCTAACCCTCATCCTTAACCTAAACTTCACCCTAAACCTAAGGCTAACCCTAACCCTGAAAGTAAAGCTAACCCTTAACTATCCCCTAACTCTAGCCCTGACCCTAAACCTAATGCTAACCCTAGCCCTAACAGTAACACCCTAAAACATCAGCTTAATGTAAACTTAACACTGACCCTCCCATGAACCCCTAACCCTAACCCTACCCCGCATCCTACACCTAACCCAGACCTAAACCTAACCCTTTCTCTAACCCTAAATTAACCCTAACCTTAACTCTACCCTAACCCTAACAACAACTCTAAACCTGACCATAACCATCATCCTAAACCCTAGCACTAACTCCAACTCTAAATCTAACCCTAAGCTAGCCCTACCCTTTACCGTAAAGCTAGCCTTAACCCTAACCTTACCCCTACCCAAACCCTAACGCTATACCTAACCCGAACACTAACCTTAACCCTACTCTAACCTTAAGCCTAACCCTGACTATTAACTGAAACTTCACCCTAACCCTAAGCCTAACTCTAACTCTAACCCTAACCATAACAATTACCCTAAACCCTCGCCTTAACTGTAAACCTAACCCTAACCCTCACCCTAATCCTTAACCGTATCCCCAACCCTAAACCTGACGCTATCCCCAAACTTATCCCTAACCCTAACCCTAATACGAACAGTAACCCAAATCTAACCCTAACCCTAATCTTAAACCTAAACTTAAATCTACCCTAACCATAAACCTAACCCTAACACCCTAAACCTAACGTCTAACACCGTCTATAATCCTAACCCTTACCATAACCCTCACCCTTAACCTAAACTTCACACTAACCCTAAACCTAACCTAACGCTGACCCTAGACATAACGCCTAACCCTCACCGAACCCTAAACCCATCCTTAACACTAACCTGAACACAAACCCAAACCCTAGCCCTCACCATAAAAATAACCCTCACCCTATCCTGAACTTCATCCAAACACTAACCATAACCTTAACCCTAAACCTAGACCTAACCCAAACCCTAACCTTAAACCTAACTCTAAGAATAACGCTAGTCCATCTGTAACCCTAAACCGAACACTTACAATAGCCCTGAACCTAACCCTAAAATAATCCTAATCCTAACCCTAGACCTAATCCTAACCCTACCCCTAACCTTTACCCTAAATAGAACACTAAGTCTAACCCTCAACATGGACCTAAACCTAATTCTTACCCTACACCTAACCCTAATCCTAAACCAAACCCTAACTCTGACTATAACCCTAATCGTAACAATTACCCTAAAGCCTCACCTTAACTGGAAAACTAACCGTAACCCGCACCCTAAATCCTAACCGTATCCCACAACCCTAACCCTAATGCTATCCCTAACCCTAACCCTAACATTAACCTGAAACCCCTGAGCCCTAATGATAAACCTAACCCTAACACAAACCCTAACCCTAACACCAAAGCCTAGCAAAAACCTTAACACTAACTCTCACCCTAACTCTAACACTAACCCGAAACCGAATCATGCACCTAACCCTAAGCCTAAACCAAACCTAACCATGACCAGAACCGCAAGGCCTAACCGGAACCCTCACCCAAACCCTAACCCTAAACTACACCTCTAACCCCTAACGCCGTATCACAACGGTAATCCTAACCCTAACCAACCCTAACCCTAAAACTAACCCTCACCCCAACCACAAAGCCTAACACAACCATGACCCTAACCCTAAACGTAACACTAAACTTAACCCTAACCTTAAATCTAACCCTAACCCTAAACCTGAACACAACCCCTGAACGTAACCCTAACCCTGAACATAACCTTAACACTAACCTGAAAACAAGCCCAAACCTTAGCCATAACCCTAACCCTCACCCTATCTTAAACTTCACCCTATCCCTAACCTAAAACTCACCCTGACTTTAACCCTAACCCTCCCCATAAACCTAACCCTCACCTTAACCTTGGCCCACCTGTAACCCGAAACCTAACCCTTACAATAACTCTGACCCTAATCCTCGCCCTAAACCTAATTCTAATTCTAACCCTGACCCTAACCCTAACCTAACCTTAACCCTATCTTTAAGCCTACCATAAACTTAAACCTAACCCTAACCCTTAACCTTAACTCTAACCCTAACCCTAGCCCTAACCCTAACCTTAACGGTAACACTTACCCAGAACCCTCACCTTAACTGTAAATGTAACTCTAACTCTTACCCTAACCCTAAACTTAACCCTAATTATAACCTTAACCTAAACCTAACTGAAACAGTAACCCTTAACCCTAACTCTAATCCTAATCCTTAGCCTGAAACTAACCTTAACCCTAAACCTAACCCTAACCACTGACCCTAACTCTAACCCTAACCCTCAGCCGAACCCTCACCCTTAACCAGAATTTCACCCTAAAGCATAACGCTAAGCGTACCCTAACTTCATTCAAACCCGAACCCTAAGCAAAACTAACACTAACACTACACGTAACCCTAACCCTAAACCTAACCCTAACCCTGACTCTGACCTGAACCCAAACCCCTAACCCCTAACCCCAACCCTCTCGCTTAACATAAACTTCTCTGTAACCCTAGCCCTAAAACTAAACGTAACACTAAATCTCCCCTAACCCTGACCGTACCATAAACGTAACCCTAACTCTAAACTCAAATCTAACCCTGACCCTAACCCTAACTCTAACCCTAATCCTAACCCTAAAACTTACCCTACACACTCAGCTTCAATGGAAACCTAGCACTAACCCTCATCTTACCATCTAAACCTAACCTCAACCCTTAACCTAACCCTATCTATAACCTTCACCTAGCCCTAAACCTAAACATGACTTAACCCTAACACTAACCCTAACCCTAAATCTAAACCTAACCTTAACCCTACACTTAATCCTAACCTAAGCTCTAACCCTAACCCCTAACGCTAACCCTAAGCTCAACCCTCACCCTTCAATTAAACTTTACCCCAGCTGTAGCCCTAACCCTAAGCCGAACCCTAAACCTGACCCTAACATTAACCCAAACACCTAACCCTAACCCTAAGCCTAATCCTAAACCTAACCCTAACCTTAACCCAAATGCCTAAGCCTAACCCTAACCCTCATCCTTAACCTAAACTTCACCCTAAACCTAAGGCTAACCCTAACCCTGAAAGTAAAGCTAACCCTTAACTATCCCCTAACTCTAGCCCTGACCCTAAACCTAATGCTAACCCTAGCCCTAACAGTAACACCCTAAAACATCAGCTTAATGTAAACTTAACACTGACCCTCCCATGAACCCCTAACCCTAACCCTACCCCGCATCCTACACCTAACCCAGACCTAAACCTAACCCTTTCTCTAACCCTAAATTAACCCTAACCTTAACTCTACCCTAACCCTAACAACAACTCTAAACCTGACCATAACCATCATCCTAAACCCTAGCACTAACTCCAACTCTAAATCTAACCCTAAGCTAGCCCTACCCTTTACCGTAAACCTAGCCTTAACCCTAACCTTACCCCTACCCAAACCCTAACGCTACACCTAACCGGAACACTAACCTTAACCCTACTCTAACCTTAAGCCTAACCCTGACTATTAACTGAAACTTCACCCTAACCCTAAGCCTAACTCTAACTCTAACCCTAACCATAACAATTACCCTAAACCCTCGCCTTAACTGTAAACCTAACCCTAACCCTCACCCTAATCCTTAACCGTATCCCCAACCCTAAACCTGACGCTATCCCCAAACTTATCCCTAACCCTAACCCTAATACGAACAGTAACCCAAATCTAACCCTAACCCTAATCTTAAACCTAAACTTAAATCTACCCTAACCATAAACCTAACCCTAACACCCTAAACCTAACGTCTAACACCGTCTATAATCCTAACCCTTACCATAACCCTCACCCTTAACCTAAACTTCACACTAACCCTAAACCTAACCTAACGCTGACCCTAGATATAACGCCTAACCCTCACCGAACCCTAAACCCATCCTTAACACTAACCTGAACACAAACCCAAACCCTAGCCCTCACCATAAAAATAACCCTCACCCTATCCTGAACTTCATCCAAACACTAACCATAACCTTAACCCTAAACCTAGACCTAACCCAAACCCTAACCTTAAACCTAACTCTAAGAATAACGCTAGTCCATCTGTAACCCTAAACCGAACACTTACAATAGCCCTGAACCTAACCCTAAAATAATCCTAATCCTAACCCTAGACCTAATCCTAACCCTACCCCTAACCTTTACCCTAAATAGAACACTAAGTCTAACCCTCAACATGGACCTAAACCTAATTCTTACCCTACACCTAACCCTAATCCTAAACCAAACCCTAACTCTGACTATAACCCTAATCGTAACAATTACCCTAAACCCTCACCTTAACTGGAAAACTAACCGTAACCCGCACCCTAAATCCTAACCGTATCCCACAACCCTAACCCTAATGCTATCCCTAACCCTAACCCTAACATTAACCTGAAAACCCTGAGCCCTAATGATAAACCTAACCCTAACACAAACCCTAACCCTAACACCAAAGCCTAGCAAAAACCTTAACACTAACTCTCACCCTAACTCTAACACTAACCCGAAACCGAATCATGCACCTAACCCTAAGCCTAAACCAAACCTAACCATGACCAGAACCGTAAGGCCTAACCGGAACCCTCACCCAAACCCTAACCCTAAACTACACCTCTAACCCCTAACGCCTTATCATAACGGTAATCCTAACCCTAACCAACCCTAACCCTAAAACTAACCCTCACCCCAACCACAAAGCCTAACACAACCATGACCCTAACCCTAAACGTAACACTAAACTTAACCCTAACCTTAAATCTAACCCTAACCCTAAACCTGAACACAACCCCTGAACGTAACCCTAACCCTGAACATAACCTTAACACTAACCTGAAAACAAGCCCAAACCTTAGCCATAACCCTAACCCTCACCCTATCTTAAACTTCACCCTATCCCTAACCTAAAACTCACCCTGACTTTAACCCTAACCCTCCCCATAAACCTAACCCTCACCTTAACCTTGGCCCACCTGTAACCCGAAACCTAACCCTTACAATAACTCTGACCCTAATCCTCGCCCTAAACCTAATTCTAATTCTAACCCTGACCCTAACCCTAACCTAACCTTAACCCTATCTTTAAGCCTACCATAAACTTAAACCTAACCCTAACCCTTAACCTTAACTCTAACCCTAACCCTAGCCCTAACCCTAACCTTAACGGTAACACTTACCCAGAACCCTCACCTTAACTGTAAATGTAACTCTAACTCTTACCCTAACCCTAAACTTAACCCTAATTATAACCTTAACCTAAACCTAACTGAAACAGTAACCCTTAACCCTAACTCTCATCCTAATCCTTAGCCTAAAACTAACCTTAACCCTAAACCTAACCCTAACCACTGACCCTAACTCTAACCCTAACCCTCAGCCGAATCCTCACCCTTAACCAGAATTTCACCCTAAAGCATAACGCTAAGCGTACCCTAACTTCATTCAAACCCGAACCCTAAGCAAAACTAACACTACACGTAACCCTAACCCTAAACCTAACCCTAACCCTGACTCTGACCTGAACCCAAACCCCTAACCCCTAACCCCAACCCTCTCGCTTAACATAAACTTCTCTGTAACCCTAGCCCTAAAACTAAACGTAACACTAAATCTCCCCTAACCCTGACCGTACCATAAACGTAACCCTAACTCTAAACTCAAATCTAACCCTGACCCTAACCCTAACTCTAACCCTAATCCTAACCCTAAAACTTACCCTACACACTCAGCTTAGATGGAAACCTAGCACTAACCCTCATCTTACCATCTAAACCTAACCTCAACCCTTAACCTAACCCTATCTATAACCTTCACCTAGCCCTAAACCTAAACATGACTTAACCCTAACACTAACCCTAACCCTAAATCTAAACCTAACCTTAACCCTACACTTAATCCTAACCTAAGCTCTAACCCTAACCCCTAACGCTAACCCTAAGCTCAACCCTCACCCTTCAATTAAACTTTACCCCCGCTGTAGCCCTAACCCTAAGCCGAACCCTAAACCTGACCCTAACATTAACCCAAACACCTAACCCTAACCCTAAGCCTAATCCTAAACCTAACCCTAACCTTAATCCAAATGCCTAACCCTAACCCTAACCCTCATCCTTAACCTAAACTTCACCCTAAACCTAAGGCTAACCCTAACCCTGAAAGTAAAGCTAACCCTTAACTATCCCCTAACTCTAGCCCTGACCCTAAACCTAATGCTAACCCTAGCCCTAACAGTAACACCCTAAAACATCAGCTTAATGTAAACTTAACACTGACCCTCCCATGAACCCCTAACCCTAACCCTACCCCGCATCCTACACCTAACCCAGACCTAAACCTAACCCTTTCTCTAACCCTAAATTAACCCTAACCTTAACTCTACCCTAACCCTAACAACAACTCTAAACCTGACCATAACCATCATCCTAAACCCTAGCACTAACTCCAACTCTAAATCTAACCCTAAGCTAGCCCTACCCTTTACCGTAAACCTAGCCTTAACCCTAACCTTACCCCTACCCAAACCCTAACGCTATACCTAACCCGAACACTAACCTTAACCCTACTCTAACCTTAAGCCTAACCCTGACTATTAACTGAAACTTCACCCTAACCCTAAGCCTAACTCTAACTCTAACCCTAACCATAACAATTACCCTAAACCCTCGCCTTAACTGTAAACCTAACCCTAACCCTCACCCTAATCCTTAACCGTATCCCCAACCCTAAACCTGACGCTATCCCCAAACTTATCCCTAACCCTAACCCTAATACGAACAGTAACCCAAATCTAACCCTAACCCTAATCTTAAACCTAAACTTAAATCTACCCTAACCATAAACCTAACCCTAACACCCTAAACCTAACGTCTAACACCGTCTATAATCCTAACCCTTACCATAACCCTCACCCTTAACCTAAACTTCACACTAACCCTAAACCTAACCTAACGCTGACCCTAGACATAACGCCTAACCCTCACCGAACCCTAAACCTATCCTTAACACTAACCTGAACACAAACCCAAACCCTAGCCCTCACCATAAAAATAACCCTCACCCTATCCTGAACTTCATCCAAACACTAACCATAACCTTAACCCTAAACCTAGACCTAACCCAAACCCTAACCTTAAACCTAACTCTAAGAATAACGCTAGTCCATCTGTAACCCTAAACCGAACACTTACAATAGCCCTGAACCTAACCCTAAAATAATCCTAATCCTAACCCTAGACCTAATCCTAACCCTACCCCTAACCTTTACCCTAAATAGAACACTAAGTCTAACCCTCAACATGGACCTAAACCTAATTCTTACCCTACACCTAACCCTAATCCTAAACCAAACCCTAACTCTGACTATAACCCTAATCGTAACAATTACCCTAAACCCTCACCTTAACTGGAAAACTAACCGTAACCCGCACCCTAAATCCTAACCGTATCCCACAACCCTAACCCTAATGCTATCCCTAACCCTAACCCTAACATTAACCTGAAACCCCTGAGCCCTAATGATAAACCTAACCCTAACACAAACCCTAACCCTAACACCAAAGCCTAGCAAAAACCTTAACACTAACTCTCACCCTAACTCTAACACTAACCCGAAACCGAATCATGCACCTAACCCTAAGCCTAAACCAAACCTAACCATGACCAGAACCGCAAGGCCTAACCGGAACCCTCACCCAAACCCTAACCCTAAACTACACCTCTAACCCCTAACGCCTTATCACAACGGTAATCCTAACCCTAACCAACCCTAACCCTAAAACTAACCCTCACCCCAACCACAAAGCCTAACACAACCATGACCCTAACCCTAAACGTAACACTAAACTTAACCCTAACCTTAAATCTAACCCTAACCCTAAACCTGAACACAACCCCTGAACGTAACCCTAACCCTGAACATACCCTTAACACTAACCTGAAAACAAGCCCAAACCTTAGCCATAACCCTAACCCTCACCCTATCTTAAACTTCACCCTATCCCTAACCTAAAACTCACCCTGACTTTAACCCTAACCCTCCCCATAAACCTAACCCTCACCTTAACCTTGGCCCACCTGTAACCCGAAACCTAACCCTTACAATAACTCTGACCCTAATCCTCGCCCTAAACCTAATTCTAATTCTAACCCTGACCCTAACCCTAACCTAACCTTAACCCTATCTTTAAGCCTACCATAAACTTAAACCTAACCCTAACCCTTAACCTTAACTCTAACCCTAACCCTAGCCCTAACCCTAACCTTAACGGTAACACTTACCCAGAACCCTCACCTTAACTGTAAATGTAACTCTAACTCTTACCCTAACCCTAAACTTAACCCTAATTATAACCTTAACCTAAACCTAACTGAAACAGTAACCCTTAACCCTAACTCTAATCCTAATCCTTAGCCTAAAACTAACCTTAACCCTAAACCTAACCCTAACCACTGACCCTAACTCTAACCCTAACCCTAAGCCGAACCCTCACCCTTAACCAGAATTTCACCCTAAAGCATAACGCTAAGCGTACCCTAACTTCATTCAAACCCGAACCCTAAGCAAAACTAACACTAACACTACACGTAACCCTAACCCTAAACCTAACCCTAACCCTGACTCTGACCTGAATCCAAACCCCTAACCCCAACCCTCTCGCTTAACATAAACTTCTCTGTAACCCTAGCCCTAAAACTAAACGTAACACTAAATCTCCCCTAACCCTGACCGTACCATAAACGTAACCCTAACTCTAAACTCAAAACTAACCCTGACCCTAACCCTAACTCTAACCCTAATCCTAACCCTAAAACTTACCCTACACACTCAGCTTCAATGGAAACCTAGCACTAACCCTCATCTTACCATCTAAACCTAACCTCAACCCTTAACCTAACCCTATCTATAACCTTCACCTAGCCCTAAACCTAAACATGACTTAACCCTAACACTAACCCTAACCCTAAATCTAAACCTAACCTTAACCCTACACTTAATCCTAACCTAAGCTCTAACCCTAACCCCTAACGCTAACCCTAAGCTCAACCCTCACCCTTCAATTAAACTTTACCCCAGCTGTAGCCCTAACCCTAAGCCGAACCCTAAACCTGACCCTAACATTAACCCAAACACCTAACCCTAACCCTAAGCCTAATCCTAAACCTAACCCTAACCTTAACCCAAATGCCTAAGCCTAACCCTAACCCTCATCCTTAACCTAAACTTCACCCTAAACCTAAGGCTAACCCTAACCCTGAAAGTAAAGCTAACCCTTAACTATCCCCTAACTCTAGCCCTGACCCTAAACCTAATGCTAACCCTAGCCCTAACAGTAAAACCCTAAAACATCAGCTTAATATAAACTTAACACTAACCCTCCCATGAACCCCTAACCCTGACCCTACCCCGCATCCTACACCTAACCCAGACCTAAACCTAACCCTTTCTCTAACCCTAAATTAACCCTAACCTTAACTCTACCCTAACCTTAACAATAACTCTAAACCTGACCATAACCATCATCCTAAACCCTAGCACTAACTCCAACTCTAAATCTAACCCTAAGCTAGCCCTACCCTTTACCGTAAACCTAGCCTTAACCCTAACCTTACCCCTACCCAAACCCTAACGCTATACCTAACCCGAACACTAACCTTAACCCTACTCTAACCTTAAGCCTAACCCTGACTATTAACTGAAACTTCACCCTAACCCTAAGCCTAACTCTAACCCTAACCATAACAATTACCCTAAACCCTCGCCTTAACTGTAAACCTAACCCTAACCCTCACCCTAATCCTTAACCGTATCCCCAACCCTAAACCTAACGCTATCCCCAAACTTATCCCTAACCCTAACCCTAATACGAACAGTAACCCAAATCTAACCCTAACCCTAATATTAAACCTAAACTTAAATCTACCCTAACCATAAACCTAACCCTAACACCCTAAACCTAACGTCTAACACCGTCTATAATCCTAACCCTTACCATAACCCTCACCCTTAACCTAAACTTCACACTAACCCTAAACCTAACCTAACGCTGACCCTAGACATAACGCCTAACCCTCACCGAACCCTAAACCTATCCTTAACACTAACCTGAACACAAACCCAAACCCTAGCCCTCACCATAAAAATAACCCTCACCCTATCCTGAACTTCATCCAAACACTAACCATAACCTTAACCCTAAACCTAGACCTAACCCAAACCCTAACCTTAAACCTAACTCTAAGAATAACGCTAGTCCATCTGTAACCCTAAACCGAACACTTACAATAGCCCTGAACCTAACCCTAAAATAATCCTAATCCTAACCCTAGACCTAATCCTAACCCTACCCCTAACCTTTACCCTAAATAGAACACTAAGTCTAACCCTCAACATGGACCTAAACCTAATTCTTACCCTACACTTAACCCTAATCCTAAACCAAACCCTAACTCTGACTATAACCCTAATCGTAACAATTACCCTAAACCCTCACCTTAACTGGAAAACTAACCGTAACCCGCACCCTAAATCCTAACCGTATCCCACAACCCTAACCCTAATGCTATCCCTAACCCTAACCCTAACATTAACCTGAAACCCCTGAGCCCTAATGACAAACCTAACCCTAACACAAACCCTAACCCTAACACCAAAGCCTAGCAAAAACCTTATCACTAACTCTCACCCTAACTCTAACACTAACCCGAAACCGAATCATGCACCTAACCCTAAGCCTAAACCAAACCTAACCATGACCAGAACCGCAAGGCCTAACCGGAACCCTCACCCAAACCCTAACCTTAAACTACACCTCTAACCCCTAACGCCTTATCATAACGGTAATCCTAACCCTAACCAACCCTAACCCTAAAACTAACCCTCACCCCAACCACAAAGCCTAACACAACCATGACCCTAACCCTAAACGTAACACTAAACTTAACCCTAACCTTAAATCTAACCCTAACCCTAAAACTGAACACAACCCCTGAACGTAACCCTAACCCTGAACATAACCTTAACACTAACCTGAAAACAAGCCCAAACCTTAGCCATAACCCTAACCCTCACCCTATCTTAAACTTCACCCTATCCCTAACCTAAAACTCACCCTGACTTTAACCCTAACCCTCCCCATAAACCTAACCCTCACCTTAACCTTGGCCCACCTGTAACCCGAAACCTAACCCTTACAATAACTCTGACCCTAATCCTCGCCCTAAACCTAATTCTAATTCTAACCCTGACCCTAACCCTAACCTAACCTTAACCCTATCTTTAAGCCTACCATAAACTTAAACCTAACCCTAACCCTTAACCTTAACTCTAACCCTAACCCTAGCCCTAACCCTAACCTTAACGGTAACACTTACCCAGAACCCTCACCTTAACTGTAAATGTAACTCTAACTCTTACCCTAACCCTAAACTTAACCCTAATTATAACCTTAACCTAAACCTAACTGAAACAGTAACCCTTAACCCTAACTCTAATCCTAATCCTTAGCCTAAAACTAACCTTAACCCTAAACCTAACCCTAACCACTGACCCTAACTCTAACCCTAACCCTGAGCCGAACCCTCACCCTTAACCAGAATTTCACCCTAAAGCATAACGCTAAGCGTACCCTAACTTCATTCAAACCCGAACCCTAAGCAAAACTAACACTAACACTACACGTAACCCTAACCCTAAACCTAACCCTAACCCTGACTCTGACCTGAACCCAAACCCCTAACCCCAACCCTCTCGCTTAACATAAACTTCTCTGTAACCCTAGCCCTAAAACTAAACGTAACACTAAATCTCCCCTAACCCTGACCGTACCATAAACGTAACCCTAACTCTAAACTCAAAACTAACCCTGACCCTAACCCTAACTCTAACCCTAATCCTAACCCTAAAACTTACCCTACACACTCAGCTTCAATGGAAACCTAGCACTAACCCTCATCTTACCATCTAAACCTAACCTCAACCCTTAACCTAACCCTATCTATAACCTTCACCTAGCCCTAAACCTAAACATGACTTAACCCTAACACTAACCCTAACCCTAAATCTAAACCTAACCTTAACCCTACACTTAATCCTAACCTAAGCTCTAACCCTAACCCCTAACGCTAACCCTAAGCTCAACCCTCACCCTTCAATTAAACTTTACCCCAGCTGTAGCCCTAACCCTAAGCCGAACCCTAAACCTGACCCTAACATTAACCCAAACACCTAACCCTAACCCTAAGCCTAATCCTAAACCTAACCCTAACCTTAACCCAAATGCCTAAGCCTAACCCTAACCCTCATCCTTAACCTAAACTTCACCCTAAACCTAAGGCTAACCCTAACCCTGAAAGTAAAGCTAACCCTTAACTATCCCCTAACTCTAGCCCTGACCCTAAACCTAATGCTAACCCTAGCCCTAACAGTAAAACCCTAAAACATCAGCTTAATATAAACTTAACACTAACCCTCCCATGAACCCCTAACCCTGACCCTACCCCGCATCCTACACCTAACCCAGACCTAAACCTAACCCTTTCTCTAACCCTAAATTAACCCTAACCTTAACTCTACCCTAACCTTAACAATAACTCTAAACCTGACCATAACCATCATCCTAAACCCTAGCACTAACTGCAACTCTAAATCCAGCCCTAAGCTAGCCCTACCCTTTACCGTAAACCTAGCCTTAACCCTAACCTTACCCCTACCCAAACCCTAACGCTATACCTAACCCGAACACTAACCTTAACCCTACTCTAACCTTAAGCCTAACCCTGACTATTAACTGAAACTTCACCCTAACCCTAAGCCTAACTCTAACCCTAACCATAACAATTACCCTAAACCCTCGCCTTAACTGTAAACCTAACCCTAACCCTCACCCTAATCCTTAACCGTATCCCCAACCCTAAACCTAACGCTATCCCCAAACTTATCCCTAACCCTAACCCTAATACGAACAGTAACCCAAATCTAACCCTAACCCTAATATTAAACCTAAACTTAAATCTACCCTAACCATAAACCTAACCCTAACACCCTAAACCTAACGTCTAACACCGTCTATAATCCTAACCCTTACCATAACCCTCACCCTTAACCTAAACTTCACACTAACCCTAAACCTAACCTAACGCTGACCCTAGACATAACGCCTAACCCTCACCGAACCCTAAACCTATCCTTAACACTAACCTGCACACAAACCCAAACCCTAGCCCTCACCATAAAAATAACCCTCACCCCATCCTGAACTTCATCCAAACACTAACCATAACCTTAACCCTAAACCTAGACCTAACCCAAACCCTAACCTTAAACCTAACTCTAAGAATAACGCTAGTCCGTCTGTAACCCTAAACCGAACACTTACAATAGCCCTGAACCTAACCCTAAAATAATCCTAATCCTAACCCTAGACCTAATCCTAACCCTACCCCTAACCTTTACCCTAAATAGAACACTAAGTCTAACCCTCAACATGGACCTAAACCTAATTCTTACCCTACACCTAACCCTAATCCTAAACCAAACCCTAACTCTGACTATAACCCTAATCGTAACAATTACCCTAAACCCTCACCTTAACTGGAAAACTAACCGTAACCCGCACCCTAAATCCTAACCGTATCCCACAACCCTAACCCTAATGCTATCCCTAACCCTAACCCTAACATTAACCTGAAACCCCTGAGCCCTAATGACAAACCTAACCCTAACACAAACCCTAACCCTAACACCAAAGCCTAGCAAAAACCTTATCACTAACTCTCACCCTAACTCTAACACTAACCCGAAACCGAATCATGCACCTAACCCTAAGCCTAAACCAAACCTAACCATGACCAGAACCGCAAGGCCTAACCGGAACCCTCACCCAAACCCTAACCTTAAACTACACCTCTAACCCCTAACGCCTTATCATAACGGTAATCCTAACCCTAACCAACCCTAACCCTAAAACTAACCCTCACCCCAACCACAAAGCCTAACACAACCATGACCCTAACCCTAAACGTAACACTAAACTTAACCCTAACCTTAAATCTAACCCTAACCCTAAAACTGAACACAATCCCTGAACGTAACCCTAACCCTGAACAGAACCTTAACACTAACCTGAAAAGAAGCCCAAACCTTAGCCATAACCCTAACCCTCACCCTATCTTAAACTTCACCCTATCCCTAACCTAAAACTCACCCTGACTTTAACCCTAACCCTCCCCATAAACCTAACCCTCACCTTAACCTTGGCCCACCTGTAACCCGAAACCTAACCCTTACAATAACTCTGACCCTAATCCTCGCCCTAAACCTAATTCTAATTCTAACCCTGACCCTAACCCTAACCTAACCTTA
The DNA here is from genome assembly GCF_030014295.1 of Loxodonta africana. Lineage (NCBI taxonomy): Eukaryota > Metazoa > Chordata > Mammalia > Proboscidea > Elephantidae > Loxodonta > Loxodonta africana. The sequence goes on along the minus strand of NW_026975091.1, from coordinate 133,825 downwards.
ACCCTATCTTTAAGCCTACCATAAACTTAAACCTAACCCTAACCCTTAACCTTAACTCTAACCCTAACCCTAGCCCTAACCCTAACCTTAACGGTAACACTTACCCAGAACCCTCACCTTAACTGTAAATGTAACTCTAACTCTTACCCTAACCCTAAACTTAACCCTAATTATAACCTTAACCTAAACCTAACTGAAACAGTAACCCTTAACCCTAACTCTAATCCTAATCCTTAGCCTAAAACTAACCTTAACCCTAAACCTAACCCTAACCACTGACCCTAACTCTAACCCTAACCCTGAGCCGAACCCTCACCCTTAACCAGAATTTCACCCTAAAGCATAACGCTAAGCGTACCCTAACTTCATTCAAACCCGAACCCTAAGCAAAACTAACACTAACACTACACGTAACCCTAACCCTAAACCTAACCCTAACCCTGACTCTGACCTGAACCCAAACCCCTAACCCCAACCCTCTCGCTTAACATAAACTTCTCTGTAACCCTAGCCCTAAAACTAAACGTAACACTAAATCTCCCCTAACCCTGACCGTACCATAAACGTAACCCTAACTCTAAACTCAAAACTAACCCTGACCCTAACCCTAACTCTAACCCTAATCCTAACCCTAAAACTTACCCTACACACTCAGCTTCAATGGAAACCTAGCACTAACCCTCATCTTACCATCTAAACCTAACCTCAACCCTTAACCTAACCCTATCTATAACCTTCACCTAGCCCTAAACCTAAACATGACTTAACCCTAACACTAACCCTAACCCTAAATCTAAACCTAACCTTAACCCTACACTTAATCCTAACCTAAGCTCTAACCCTAACCCCTAACGCTAACCCTAAGCTCAACCCTCACCCTTCAATTAAACTTTACCCCAGCTGTAGCCCTAACCCTAAGCCGAACCCTAAACCTGACCCTAACATTAACCCAAACACCTAACCCTAACCCTAAGCCTAATCCTAAACCTAACCCTAACCTTAACCCAAATGCCTAAGCCTAACCCTAACCCTCATCCTTAACCTAAACTTCACCCTAAACCTAAGGCTAACCCTAACCCTGAAAGTAAAGCTAACCCTTAACTATCCCCTAACTCTAGCCCTGACCCTAAACCTAATGCTAACCCTAGCCCTAACAGTAAAACCCTAAAACATCAGCTTAATATAAACTTAACACTAACCCTCCCATGAACCCCTAACCCTGACCCTACCCCGCATCCTACACCTAACCCAGACCTAAACCTAACCCTTTCTCTAACCCTAAATTAACCCTAACCTTAACTCTACCCTAACCTTAACAATAACTCTAAACCTGACCATAACCATCATCCTAAACCCTAGCACTAACTCCAACTCTAAATCTAGCCCTAAGCTAGCCCTACCCTTTACCGTAAACCTAGCCTTAACCCTAACCTTACCCCTACCCAAACCCTAACGCTATACCTAACCCGAACACTAACCTTAACCCTACTCTAACCTTAAGCCTAACCCTGACTATTAACTGAAACTTCACCCTAACCCTAAGCCTAACTCTAACCCTAACCATAACAATTACCCTAAACCCTCGCCTTAACTGTAAACCTAACCCTAACCCTCACCCTAATCCTTAACCGTATCCCCAACCCTAAACCTAACGCTATCCCCAAACTTATCCCTAACCCTAACCCTAATACGAACAGTAACCCAAATCTAACCCTAACCCTAATATTAAACCTAAACTTAAATCTACCCTAACCATAAACCTAACCCTAACACCCTAAACCTAACGTCTAACACCGTCTATAATCCTAACCCTTACCATAACCCTCACCCTTAACCTAAACTTCACACTAACCCTAAACCTAACCTAACGCTGACCCTAGACATAACGCCTAACCCTCACCGAACCCTAAACCTATCCTTAACACTAACCTGAACACAAACCCAAACCCTAGCCCTCACCATAAAAATAACCCTCACCCTATCCTGAACTTCATCCAAACACTAACCATAACCTTAACCCTAAACCTAGACCTAACCCAAACCCTAACCTTAAACCTAACTCTAAGAATAACGCTAGTCCATCTGTAACCCTAAACCGAACACTTACAATAGCCCTGAACCTAACCCTAAAATAATCCTAATCCTAACCCTAGACCTAATCCTAACCCTACCCCTAACCTTTACCCTAAATAGAACACTAAGTCTAACCCTCAACATGGACCTAAACCTAATTCTTACCCTACACCTAACCCTAATCCTAAACCAAACCCTAACTCTGACTATAACCCTAATCGTAACAATTACCCTAAACCCTCACCTTAACTGGAAAACTAACCGTAACCCGCACCCTAAATCCTAACCGTATCCCACAACCCTAACCCTAATGCTATCCCTAACCCTAACCCTAACATTAACCTGAAACCCCTGAGCCCTAATGATAAACCTAACCCTAACACAAACCCTAACCCTAACACCAAAGCCTAGCAAAAACCTTAACACTAACTCTCACCCTAACTCTAACACTAACCCGAAACCGAATCATGCACCTAACCCTAAGCCTAAACCAAACCTAACCATGACCAGAACCGCAAGGCCTAACCGGAACCCTCACCCAAACCCTAACCTTAAACTACACCTCTAACCCCTAACGCCTTATCATAACGGTAATCCTAACCCTAACCAACCCTAACCCTAAAACTAACCCTCACCCCAACCACAAAGCCTAACACAACCATGACCCTAACCCTAAACGTAACACTAAACTTAACCCTAACCTTAAATCTAACCCTAACCCTAAAACTGAACACAACCCCTGAACGTAACCCTAACCCTGAACATAACCTTAACACTAACCTGAAAACAAGCCCAAACCTTAGCCATAACCCTAACCCTCACCCTATCTTAAACTTCACCCTATCCCTAACCTAAAACTCACCCTGACTTTAACCCTAACCCTCCCCATAAACCTAACCCTCACCTTAACCTTGGCCCACCTGTAACCCGAAACCTAACCCTTACAATAACTCTGACCCTAATCCTCGCCCTAAACCTAATTCTAATTCTAACCCTGACCCTAACCCTAACCTAACCTTAACCCTATCTTTAAGCCTACCATAAACTTAAACCTAACCCTAACCCTTAACCTTAACTCTAACCCTAACCCTAGCCCTAACCCTAACCTTAACGCTAACACTTACCCAGAACCCTCACCTTAACTGTAAATGTAACTCTAACTCTTACCCTAACCCTAAACTTAACCCTAATTATAACCTTAACCTAAACCTAACTGAAACAGTAACCCTTAACCCTAACTCTAATCCTAATCCTTAGCCTAAAACTAACCTTAACCCTAAACCTAACCCTAACCACTGACCCTAACTCTAACCCTAACCCTAAGCCGAACCCTCACCCTTAACCAGAATTTCACCCTAAAGCATAACGCTAAGCGTACCCTAACTTCATTCAAACCCGAACCCTAAGCAAAACTAACACTAACACTACACGTAACCCTAACCCTAAACCTAACCCTAACCCTGACTCTGACCTGAACCCAAACCCCTAACCCCAACCCTCTCGCTTAACATAAACTTCTCTGTAACCCTAGCCCTAAAACTAAACGTAACACTAAATCTCCCCTAACCCTGACCGTACCATAAACGTAACCCTAACTCTAAACTCAAAACTAACCCTGACCCTAACCCTAACTCTAACCCTAATCCTAACCCTAAAACTTACCCTACACACTCAGCTTCAATGGAAACCTAGCACTAACCCTCATCTTACCATCTAAACCTAACCTCAACCCTTAACCTAACCCTATCTATAACCTTCACCTAGCCCTAAACCTAAACATGACTTAACCCTAACACTAACCCTAACCCTAAATCTAAACCTAACCTTAACCCTACACTTAATCCTAACCTAAGCTCTAACCCTAACCCCTAACGCTAACCCTAAGCTCAACCCTCACCCTTCAATTAAACTTTACCCCAGCTGTAGCCCTAACCCTAAGCCGAACCCTAAACCTGACCCTAACATTAACCCAAACACCTAACCCTAACCCTAAGCCTAATCCTAAACCTAACCCTAACCTTAACCCAAATGCCTAAGCCTAACCCTAACCCTCATCCTTAACCTAAACTTCACCCTAAACCTAAGGCTAACCCTAACCCTGAAAGTAAAGCTAACCCTTAACTATCCCCTAACTCTAGCCCTGACCCTAAACCTAATGCTAACCCTAGCCCTAACAGTAAAACCCTAAAACATCAGCTTAATGTAAACTTAACACTAACCCTCCCATGAACACCTAACCCTGACCCTACCCCGCATCCTACACCTAACCCAGACCTAAACCTAACCCTTTCTCTAACCCTAAATTAACCCTAACCTTAACTCTACCCTAACCTTAACAATAACTCTAAACCTGACCATAACCATCATCCTAAACCCTAGCACTAACTCCAACTCTAAATCTAACCCTAAGCTAGCCCTACCCTTTACCGTAAACCTAGCCTTAACCCTAACCTTACCCCTACCCAAACCCTAACGCTATACCTAACCCGAACACTAACCTTAACCCTACTCTAACCTTAAGCCTAACCCTGACTATTAACTGAAACTTCACCCTAACCCTAAGCCTAACTCTAACCCTAACCATAACAATTACCCTAAACCCTCGCCTTAACTGTAAACCTAACCCTAACCCTCACCCTAATCCTTAACCGTATCCCCAACCCTAAACCTAACGCTATCCCCAAACTTATCCCTAACCCTAACCCTAATACGAACAGTAACCCAAATCTAACCCTAACCCTAATATTAAACCTAAACTTAAATCTACCCTAACCATAAACCTAACCCTAACACCCTAAACCTAACGTCTAACACCGTCTATAATCCTAACCCTTACCATAACCCTCACCCTTAACCTAAACTTCACACTAACCCTAAACCTAACCTAACGCTGACCCTAGACATAACGCCTAACCCTCACCGAACCCTAAACCTATCCTTAACACTAACCTGAACACAAACCCAAACCCTAGCCCTCACCATAAAAATAACCCTCACCCTATCCTGAACTTCATCCAAACACTAACCATAACCTTAACCCTAAACCTAGACCTAACCCAAACCCTAACCTTAAACCTAACTCTAAGAATAACGCTAGTCCATCTGTAACCCTAAACCGAACACTTACAATAGCCCTGAACCTAACCCTAAAATAATCCTAATCCTAACCCTAGACCTAATCCTAACCCTACCCCTAACCTTTACCCTAAATAGAACACTAAGTCTAACCCTCAACATGGACCTAAACCTAATTCTTACCCTACACCTAACCCTAATCCTAAACCAAACCCTAACTCTGACTATAACCCTAATCGTAACAATTACCCTAAACCCTCACCTTAACTGGAAAACTAACCGTAACCCGCACCCTAAATCCTAACCGTATCCCACAACCCTAACCCTAATGCTATCCCTAACCCTAACCCTAACATTAACCTGAAACCCCTGAGCCCTAATGATAAACCTAACCCTAACACAAACCCTAACCCTAACACCAAAGCCTAGCAAAAACCTTAACACTAACTCTCACCCTAACTCTAACACTAACCCGAAACCGAATCATGCACCTAACCCTAAGCCTAAACCAAACCTAACCATGACCAGAACCGTAAGGCCTAACCGGAACCCTCACCCAAACCCTAACCCTAAACTACACCTCTAACCCCTAACGCCTTATCATAACGGTAATCCTAACCCTAACCAACCCTAACCCTAAAACTAACCCTCACCCCAACCACAAAGCCTAACACAACCATGACCCTAACCCTAAACGTAACACTAAACTTAACCCTAACCTTAAATCTAACCCTAACCCTAAAACTGAACACAACCCCTGAACGTAACCCTAACCCTGAACATAACCTTAACACTAACCTGAAAACAAGCCCAAACCTTAGCCATAACCCTAACCCTCACCCTATCTTAAACTTCACCCTATCCCTAACCTAAAACTCACCCTGACTTTAACCCTAACCCTCCCCATAAACCTAACCCTCACCTTAACCTTGGCCCACCTGTAACCCGAAACCTAACCCTTACAATAACTCTGACCCTAATCCTCGCCCTAAACCTAATTCTAATTCTAACCCTGACCCTAACCCTAACCTAACCTTAACCCTATCTTTAAGCCTACCATAAACTTAAACCTAACCCTAACCCTTAACCTTAACTCTAACCCTAACCCTAGCCCTAACCCTAACCTTAACGGTAACACTTACCCAGAACCCTCACCTTAACTGTAAATGTAACTCTAACTCTTACCCTAACCCTAAACTTAACCCTAATTATAACCTTAACCTAAACCTAACTGAAACAGTAACCCTTAACCCTAACTCTAATCCTAATCCTTAGCCTAAAACTAACCTTAACCCTAAACCTAACCCTAACCACTGACCCTAACTCTAACCCTAACCCTAAGCCGAACCCTCACCCTTAACCAGAATTTCACCCTAAAGCATAACGCTAAGCGTACCCTAACTTCATTCAAACCCGAACCCTAAGCAAAACTAACACTAACACTACACGTAACCCTAACCCTAAACCTAACCCTAACCCTGACTCTGACCTGAACCCAAACCCCTAACCCCAACCCTCTCGCTTAACATAAACTTCTCTGTAACCCTAGCCCTAAAACTAAACGTAACACTAAATCTCCCCTAACCCTGACCGTACCATAAACGTAACCCTAACTCTAAACTCAAAACTAACCCTGACCCTAACCCTAACTCTAACCCTAATCCTAACCCTAAAACTTACCCTACACACTCAGCTTCAATGGAAACCTAGCACTAACCCTCATCTTACCATCTAAACCTAAACTCAACCCTTAACCTAACCCTATCTATAACCTTCACCTAGCCCTAAACCTAAACATGACTTAACCCTAACACTAACCCTAACCCTAAATCTAAACCTAACCTTAACCCTACACTTAATCCTAACCTAAGCTCTAACCCTAACCCCTAACGCTAACCCTAAGCTCAACCCTCACCCTTCAATTAAACTTTACCCCAGCTGTAGCCCTAACCCTAAGCCGAACCCTAAACCTGACCCTAACATTAACCCAAACACCTAACCCTAACCCTAAGCCTAATCCTAAACCTAACCCTAACCTTAACCCAAATGCCTAACCCTAACCCTAACCCTCATCCTTAACCTAAACTTCACCCTAAACCTAAGGCTAACCCTAACCCTGAAAGTAAAGCTAACCCTTAACTATCCCCTAACTCTAGCCCTGACCCTAAACCTAATGCTAACCCTAGCCCTAACAGTAACACCCTAAAACATCAGCTTAATGTAAACTTAACACTAACCCTCCCATGAACCCCTAACCCTGACCCTACCCCGCATCCTACACCTAACCCAGACCTAAACCTAACCCTTTCTCTAACCCTAAATTAACCCTAACCTTAACTCTACCCTAACCTTAACAATAACTCTAAACCTGACCATAACCATCATCCTAAACCCTAGCACTAACTCCAACTCTAAATCTAGCCCTAAGCTAGCCCTACCCTTTACCGTAAAGCTAGCCTTAACCCTAACCTTACCCCTACCCAAACCCTAACGCTATACCTAACCCGAACACTAACCTTAACCCTACTCTAACCTTAAGCCTAACCCTGACTATTAACTGAAACTTCACCCTAACCCTAAGCCTAACTCTAACCCTAACCATAACAATTACCCTAAACCCTCGCCTTAACTGTAAACCTAACCCTAACCCTCACCCTAATCCTTAACCGTATCCCCAACCCTAAACCTAACGCTATCCCCAAACTTATCCCTAACCCTAACCCTAATACGAACAGTAACCCAAATCTAACCCTAACCCTAATATTAAACCTAAACTTAAATCTACCCTAACCATAAACCTAACCCTAACACCCTAAACCTAACGTCTAACACCGTCTATAATCCTAACCCTTACCATAACCCTCACCCTTAACCTAAACTTCACACTAACCCTAAACCTAACCTAACGCTGACCCTAGACATAACGCCTAACCCTCACCGAACCCTAAACCTATCCTTAACACTAACCTGAACACAAACCCAAACCCTAGCCCTCACCATAAAAATAACCCTCACCCTATCCTGAACTTCATCCAAACACTAACCATAACCTTAACCCTAAACCTAGACCTAACCCAAACCCTAACCTTAAACCTAACTCTAAGAATAACGCTAGTCCATCTGTAACCCTAAACCGAACACTTACAATAGCCCTGAACCTAACCCTAAAATAATCCTAATCCTAACCCTAGACCTAATCCTAACCCTACCCCTAACCTTTACCCTAAATAGAACACTAAGTCTAACCCTCAACATGGACCTAAACCTAATTCTTACCCTACACCTAACCCTAATCCTAAACCAAACCCTAACTCTGACTATAACCCTAATCGTAACAATTACCCTAAACCCTCACCTTAACTGGAAAACTAACCGTAACCCGCACCCTAAATCCTAACCGTATCCCACAACCCTAACCCTAATGCTATCCCTAACCCTAACCCTAACATTAACCTGAAACCCCTGAGCCCTAATGATAAACCTAACCCTAACACAAACCCTAACCCTAACACCAAAGCCTAGCAAAAACCTTATCACTAACTCTCACCCTAACTCTAACACTAACCCGAAACCGAATCATGCACCTAACCCTAAGCCTAAACCAAACCTAACCATGACCAGAACCGCAAGGCCTAACCGGAACCCTCACCCAAACCCTAACCCTAAACTACACCTCTAACCCCTAACGCCTTATCATAACGGTAATCCTAACCCTAACCAACCCTAACCCTAAAACTAACCCTCACCCCAACCACAAAGCCTAACACAACCATGACCCTAACCCTAAACGTAACACTAAACTTAACCCTAACCTTAAATCTAACCCTAACCCTAAAACTGAACACAACCCCTGAACGTAACCCTAACCCTGAACATAACCTTAACACTAACCTGAAAACAAGCCCAAACCTTAGCCATAACCCTAACCCTCACCCTATCTTAAACTTCACCCTATCCCTAACCTAAAACTCACCCTGACTTTAACCCTAACCCTCCCCATAAACCTAACCCTCACCTTAACCTTGGCCCACCTGTAACCCGAAACCTAACCCTTACAATAACTCTGACCCTAATCCTCGCCCTAAACCTAATTCTAATTCTAACCCTGACCCTAACCCTAACCTAACCTTAACCCTATCTTTAAGCCTACCATAAACTTAAACCTAACCCTAACCCTTAACCTTAACTCTAACCCTAACCCTAGCCCTAACCCTAACCTTAACGGTAACACTTACCCAGAACCCTCACCTTAACTGTAAATGTAACTCTAACTCTTACCCTAACCCTAAACTTAACCCTAATTATAACCTTAACCTAAACCTAACTGAAACAGTAACCCTTAACCCTAACTCTAATCCTAATCCTTAGCCTGAAACTAACCTTAACCCTAAACCTAACCCTAACCACTGACCCTAACTCTAACCCTAACCCTAAGCCGAACCCTCACCCTTAACCAGAATTTCACCCTAAAGCATAACGCTAAGCGTACCCTAACTTCATTCAAACCCGAACCCTAAGCAAAACTAACACTAACACTACACGTAACCCTAACCCTAAACCTAACCCTAACCCTGACTCTGACCTGAACCCAAACCCCTAACCCCAACCCTCTCGCTTAACATAAACTTCTCTGTAACCCTAGCCCTAAAACTAAACGTAACACTAAATCTCCCCTAACCCTGACCGTACCATAAACGTAACCCTAACTCTAAACTCAAAACTAACCCTGACCCTAACCCTAACTCTAACCCTAATCCTAACCCTAAAACTTACCCTACACACTCAGCTTCAATGGAAACCTAGCACTAACCCTCATCTTACCATCTAAACCTAACCTCAACCCTTAACCTAACCCTATCTATAACCTTCACCTAGCCCTAAACCTAAACATGACTTAACCCTAACACTAACCCTAACCCTAAATCTAAACCTAACCTTAACCCTACACTTAATCCTAACCTAAGCTCTAACCCTAACCCCTAACGCTAACCCTAAGCTCAACCCTCACCCTTCAATTAAACTTTACCCCAGCTGTAGCCCTAACCCTAAGCCGAACCCTAAACCTGACCCTAACATTAACCCAAACACCTAACCCTAACCCTAAGCCTAATCCTAAACCTAACCCTAACCTTAACCCAAATGCCTAAGCCTAACCCTAACCCTCATCCTTAACCTAAACTTCACCCTAAACCTAAGGCTAACCCTAACCCAGAAAGTAAAGCTAACCCTTAACTATCCCCTAACTCTAGCCCTGACCCTAAACCTAATGCTAACCCTAGCCCTAACAGTAACACCCCTAAAACATCAGCTTAATGTAAACTTAACACTAACCCTCCCATGAACCCCTAACCCTGACCCTACCCCGCATCCTACACCTAACCCAGACCTAAACCTAACCCTTTCTCTAACCCTAAATTAACCGTAACCTTAACCTCTACCCTAACCCTAACAACTCTAAACCTGACCATAACCATCATCCTAAACCCTAGCACTAACTCCAACTCTAAATCTAACCCTAAGCTAGCCCTACCCTTTACCGTAAACCTAGCCTTAACCCCTAACCTTACCCCTACCCAAACCCTAACGCTATACCTAACACCCGAACACTAACCTTAACCCTACTCTAACCTTAAGCCTAACCCTGACTATTAACTGAAACTTCACCCTAACCCTAAGCCTAACTCTAACCCTAACCATAACAATTACCCTAAACCCTCGCCTTAACTGTAAACCTAACCCTAACCCTCACCCTAATCCTTAACCGTATCCCCAACCCTAAACCTAACGCTATCCCCAAACTTATCCCTAACCCTAACCCTAATACGAACAGTAACCCAAATCTAACCCTAACCCTAATATTAAAACCTAAACTGAAATCTACCCTAACCATAACCTAACCCTAACACCCTAAACCTAACGTCTAACACCGTCTATAATCCTAACCCTTACCATAACCCTCACCCTTAACCTAAACTTCACACTAACCCTAAACCTAACCTAACGCTGACCCTAGACATAACGCCTAACCCTCACCGAACCCTAACCTATCCTTAACACTAAACCTGAACACAAACCCAAACCCTAGCCCTCACCATAAAAATAACCCTCACCCTATCCTGAACTTCATCCAAACACTAACCATAACCTTAACCTAAACCTAGACCTAACCCAAACCCTAACCTTAAACCTAACTCTAAGAATAACGCTAGTCCATCTGTAACCCTAAACCGAACACTTACAATAGCCCTGAACCTAACCCTAAAATAATCCGAATCCTAAACCCCTAGACCTAATCCTAACCCTACCCCTAACCTTTACCCTAAATAGAACACTAAGTCTAACCCTCAACATGGACCTAAACCTAATTCTTACCCTACACCTAACCCTAATCCTAAACCAAACCCTAACTCTGACTATAACCCTAATCGTAACAATTACCCTAAACCCTCACCTTAACTGGAAAACTAACCGTAACCCGCACCCTAAATCCTAACCGTATCCCACAACCCTAACCCTAATGCTATCCCTAACCCTAACCCTAACATTAACCTGAAACCCCTGAGCCCTAATGATAAACCTAACCCTAACACAAACCCTAACCCTAACACCAAAGCCTAGCAAAAACCTTAACACTAACTCTCACCCTAACTCTAACACTAACCCGAAACCGAATCATGCACCTAACCCTAAGCCTAAACCAAACCTAACCATGACCAGAACCGCAAGGCCTAACCGGAACCCTCACCCAAACCCTAATCTTAAACTACACCTCTAACCCCTAACGCCTTATCATAACGGTAATCCTAACCCTAACCAACCCTAACCCTAAAACTAACCCTCACCCCAACCACAAAGCCTAACACAACCATGACCCTAACCCTAAACGTAACACTAAACTTAACCCTAACCTTAAATCTAACCCTAACCCTAAAACTGAACACAACCCCTGAACGTAACCCTAACCCCTGAACAGAACCTTAACACTAACCTGAAAACAAGCCCAAACCTTAGCCATAACCCCTAACCCTCACCCTATCTTAAACTTCACCCTATCCCTACCTAAAACTCACCCTGACCTTTAACCCTAACCCTCCCCCATAAACCTAACCCCTCACCTTAACCTTGGCCCACCTGTAACCCGAAACCTAACCCTTACAATAACTCTGACCCTAATCCTCGCCCTAAACCTAATTCTAATTCTAACCCTGACCCTAACCCTAACCTAACCTTAACCCTATCTTTAAGCCTACCATAAACTTAAACCTAACCCTAACCCTTAACCTTAACTCTAACCCTAACCCTAGCCCTAACCCTAACCTTAACGGTAACACTTACCCAGAACCCCTCACCTTAACTGTAAATGTAACTCTAACTCTTACCCTAACCCTAAACTTAACCCTAATTATAACCTTAACCTAAACCTAACTGAAACAGTAACCCTTAACCCTAACTCTAATCCTAATCCTTAGCCTGAAACCTAACCTTAACCCTAAACCCTAACCCCTAACCACTGACCCTAACTCTAACCCTAACCCTAAGCCGAACCCTCACCCTTAACCAGAATTTCACCCTAAAGCATAACGCTAAGCGTACCCTAACTTCATTCAAACCCGAACCCTAAGCAAAACTAACACTAACACTACACGTAACCCTAACCCTAAACCTAACCCTAACCCTGACTCTGACCTGAAACCCAAACCCCCTAACCCCAACCCTCTCGCTTAACATAAACTTCTCTGTAACCCTAGCCCTAAAACTAAACGTAACACTAAATCTCCCCTAACCCTGACCGTACCATAAACGTAACCCTAACTCTAAACTCAAAACTAACCCTGACCCTAACCCTAACTCTAACCCTAATCCTAACCCTAAAACTTACCCTACACACTCAGCTTCAATGGAAACCTAGCACTAACCCTCATCTTACCATCTAAACCTAACCTCAACCCTTAACCTAACCCTATCTATAACCTTCACCTAGCCCTAAACCTAAACATGACTTAACCCTAACACTAACCCTAACCCTAAATCTAAACCTAACCTTAACCCTACACTTAATCCTAACCTAAGCTCTAACCCCTAACCCCTAACGCTAACCCTAAGCTCAACCCTCACCCTTCAATTAAACTTTACCCCAGCTGTAGCCCTAACACCCTAAGCCGAACCCCTAAACCTGACCCCTAACATTAACCCAAACACCTAACCCTAACCCTAAGCCTAATCCTAAACCTAACCCTAACCTTAACCAAATGCCTAAGCCTAACCCTAACCCTCATCCTTAACCTAAACTTCACCCCTAAACCTAAGGCTAACCCTAACCCTGAAAGTAAAGCTAACCCTTAACTATCCCCTAACTCTAGCCCTGACCCTAAACCTAATGCTAACCCTAGCCCCTAACAGTAACACCCTAAAACATCAGCTTAATGTAAACTTAACACTAACCCTCCCATGAACCCCTAACCCTGACCCTACCCGCATCCTACACCTAACCCAGACCTAAACCTAACCCTTTCTCTAACCCTAAATTAACCCTAACCTTAACTCTACCCTAACCCTAACAACAACTCTAAACCTGACCATAACCATCATCCTAAACCCTAGCACTAACTCCAACTCTAAATCTAACCTAAGCTAGCCAATACTATCTCTCTATGTAACCCTAACCTTACCCCTACCCAAACCCTAACGCTATACCTAACCCGAACACTAACCTTAACCCTACTCTAACCTTAAGCCTAACCCTGACTATTAACTGAAACTTCACCCTAACCCTAAGCCTAACTCTAACCCTAACCATAACAATTACCCTAAACCCTCGCCTTAACTGTAAACCTAACCCTAACCCTCACCCTAATCCTTAACCGTATCCCCAACCCTAAACCTAACGCTATCCCCAAACTTATCCCTAACCCTAACCCTAATACGAACAGTAACCCAAATCTAACCCTAACCCTAATATTAAACCTAAACTTAAATCTACCCTAACCATAAACCTAACCCTAACACCCTAAACCTAACGTCTAACACCGTCTATAATCCTAACCCTTACCATAACCCTCACCCTTAACCTAAACTTCACACTAACCCTAAACCTAACCTAACGCTGACCCTAGACATAACGCCTAACCCTCACCGAACCCTAAACCTATCCTTAACACTAACCTGAACACAAACCCAAACCCTAGCCCTCACCATAAAAATAACCCTCACCCTATCCTGAACTTCATCCAAACACTAACCATAACCTTAACCCTAAACCTAGACCTAACCCAAACCCTAACCTTAAACCTAACTCTAAGAATAACGCTAGTCCATCTGTAACCCTAAACCGAACACTTACAATAGCCCTGAACCTAACCCTAAAATAATCCTAATCCTAACCCTAGACCTAATCCTAACCCTACCCCTAACCTTTACCCTAAATAGAACACTAAGTCTAACCCTCAACATGGACCTAAACCTAATTCTTACCCTACACCTAACCCTAATCCTAAACCAAACCCTAACTCTGACTATAACCCTAATCGTAACAATTACCCTAAACCCTCACCTTAACTGGAAAACTAACCGTAACCCGCACCCTAAATCCTAACCGTATCCCACAACCCTAACCCTAATGCTATCCCTAACCCTAACCCTAACATTAACCTGAAACCCCTGAGCCCTAATGATAAACCTAACCCTAACACAAACCCTAACCCTAACACCAATGCCTAGCAAAAACCTTAACACTAACTCTCACCCTAACTCTAACACTAACCCGAAACCGAATCATGCACCTAACCCTAAGCCTAAACCAAACCTAACCATGACCAGAACCGCAAGGCCTAACCGGAACCCTCACCCAAACCCTAACCCTAAACTACACCTCTAACCCCTAACGCCTTATCATAACGGTAATCCTAACCCTAACCAACCCTAACCCTAAAACTAACCCTCACCCCAACCACAAAGCCTAACACAACCATGACCCTAACCCTAAACGTAACACTAAACTTAACCCTAACCTTAAATCTAACCCTAACCCTAAAACTGAACACAACCCCTGAACGTAACCCTAACCCTGAACAGAACCTTAACACTAACCTGAAAAGAAGCCCAAACCTTAGCCATAACCCTAACCCTCACCCTATCTTAAACTTCACCCTATCCCTAACCTAAAACTCACCCTGACTTTAACCCTAACCCTCCCCATAAACCTAACCCTCACCTTAACCTTGGCCCACCTGTAACCCGAAACCTAACCCTTACAATAACTCTGACCCTAATCCTCGCCCTAAACCTAATTCTAATTCTAACCCTGACCCTAACCCTAACCTAACCTTAACCCTATCTTTAAGCCTACCATAAACTTAAACCTAACCCTAACCCTTAACCTTAACTCTAACCCTAACCCTAGCCCTAACCCTAACCTTAACGGTAACACTTACCCAGAACCCTCACCTTAACTGTAAATGTAACTCTAACTCTTACCCTAACCCTAAACTTAACCCTAATTATAACCTTAACCTAAACCTAACTGAAACAGTAACCCTTAACCCTAACTCTAATCCTAATCCTTAGCCTAAAACTAACCTTAACCCTAAACCTAACCCTAACCACTGACCCTAACTCTAACCCTAACCCTAAGCCGAACCCTCACCCTTAACCAGAATTTCACCCTAAAGCATAACGCTAAGCGTACCCTAACTTCATTCAAACCCGAACCCTAAGCAAAACTAACACTAACACTACACGTAACCCTAACCCTAAACCTAACCCTAACCCTGACTCTGACCTGAACCCAAACCCCTAACCCCAACCCTCTCGCTTAACATAAACTTCTCTGTAACCCTAGCCCTAAAACTAAACGTAACACTAAATCTCCCCTAACCCTGACCGTACCATAAACGTAACCCTAACTCTAAACTCAAAACTAACCCTGACCCTAACCCTAACTCTAACCCTAATCCTAACCCTAAAACTTACCCTACACACTCAGCTTCAATGGAAACCTAGCACTAACCCTCATCTTACCATCTAAACCTAAACTCAACCCTTAACCTAACCCTATCTATAACCTTCACCTAGCCCTAAACCTAAACATGACTTAACCCTAACACTAACCCTAACCCTAAATCTAAACCTAACCTTAACCCTACACTTAATCCTAACCTAAGCTCTAACCCTAACCCCTAACGCTAACCCTAAGCTCAACCCTCACCCTTCAATTAAACTTTACCCCAGCTGTAGCCCTAACCCTAAGCCGAACCCTAAACCTGACCCTAACATTAACCCAAACACCTAACCCTAACCCTAAGCCTAATCCTAAACCTAACCCTAACCTTAACCCAAATGCCTAACCCTAACCCTAACCCTCATCCTTAACCTAAACTTCACCCTAAACCTAAGGCTAACCCTAACCCTGAAAGTAAAGCTAACCCTTAACTATCCCCTAACTCTAGCCCTGACCCTAAACCTAATGCTAACCCTAGCCCTAACAGTAACACCCTAAAACATCAGCTTAATGTAAACTTAACACTAACCCTCCCATGAACCCCTAACCCTGACCCTACCCCGCATCCTACACCTAACCCAGACCTAAACCTAACCCTTTCTCTAACCCTAAATTAACCCTAACCTTAACTCTACCCTAACCTTAACAATAACTCTAAACCTGACCATAACCATCATCCTAAACCCTAGCACTAACTCCAACTCTAAATCTAGCCCTAAGCTAGCCCTACCCTTTACCGTAAAGCTAGCCTTAACCCTAACCTTACCCCTACCCAAACCCTAACGCTATACCTAACCCGAACACTAACCTTAACCCTACTCTAACCTTAAGCCTAACCCTGACTATTAACTGAAACTTCACCCTAACCCTAAGCCTAACTCTAACCCTAACCATAACAATTACCCTAAACCCTCGCCTTAACTGTAAACCTAACCCTAACCCTCACCCTAATCCTTAACCGTATCCCCAACCCTAAACCTAACGCTATCCCCAAACTTATCCCTAACCCTAACCCTAATACGAACAGTAACCCAAATCTAACCCTAACCCTAATATTAAACCTAAACTTAAATCTACCCTAACCATAAACCTAACCCTAACACCCTAAACCTAACGTCTAACACCGTCTATAATCCTAACCCTTACCATAACCCTCACCCTTAACCTAAACTTCACACTAACCCTAAACCTAACCTAACGCTGACCCTAGACATAACGCCTAACCCTCACCGAACCCTAAACCTATCCTTAACACTAACCTGAACACAAACCCAAACCCTAGCCCTCACCATAAAAATAACCCTCACCCTATCCTGAACTTCATCCAAACACTAACCATAACCTTAACCCTAAACCTAGACCTAACCCAAACCCTAACCTTAAACCTAACTCTAAGAATAACGCTAGTCCATCTGTAACCCTAAACCGAACACTTACAATAGCCCTGAACCTAACCCTAAAATAATCCTAATCCTAACCCTAGACCTAATCCTAACCCTACCCCTAACCTTTACCCTAAATAGAACACTAAGTCTAACCCTCAACATGGACCTAAACCTAATTCTTACCCTACACCTAACCCTAATCCTAAACCAAACCCTAACTCTGACTATAACCCTAATCGTAACAATTACCCTAAACCCTCACCTTAACTGGAAAACTAACCGTAACCCGCACCCTAAATCCTAACCGTATCCCACAACCCTAACCCTAATGCTATCCCTAACCCTAACCCTAACATTAACCTGAAACCCCTGAGCCCTAATGATAAACCTAACCCTAACACAAACCCTAACCCTAACACCAAAGCCTAGCAAAAACCTTATCACTAACTCTCACCCTAACTCTAACACTAACCCGAAACCGAATCATGCACCTAACCCTAAGCCTAAACCAAACCTAACCATGACCAGAACCGCAAGGCCTAACCGGAACCCTCACCCAAACCCTAACCCTAAACTACACCTCTAACCCCTAACGCCTTATCATAACGGTAATCCTAACCCTAACCAACCCTAACCCTAAAACTAACCCTCACCCCAACCACAAAGCCTAACACAACCATGACCCTAACCCTAAACGTAACACTAAACTTAACCCTAACCTTAAATCTAACCCTAACCCTAAAACTGAACACAACCCCTGAACGTAACCCTAACCCTGAACATAACCTTAACACTAACCTGAAAACAAGCCCAAACCTTAGCCATAACCCTAACCCTCACCCTATCTTAAACTTCACCCTATCCCTAACCTAAAACTCACCCTGACTTTAACCCTAACCCTCCCCATAAACCTAACCCTCACCTTAACCTTGGCCCACCTGTAACCCGAAACCTAACCCTTACAATAACTCTGACCCTAATCCTCGCCCTAAACCTAATTCTAATTCTAACCCTGACCCTAACCCTAACCTAACCTTAACCCTATCTTTAAGCCTACCATAAACTTAAACCTAACCCTAACCCTTAACCTTAACTCTAACCCTAACCCTAGCCCTAACCCTAACCTTAACGGTAACACTTACCCAGAACCCTCACCTTAACTGTAAATGTAACTCTAACTCTTACCCTAACCCTAAACTTAACCCTAATTATAACCTTAACCTAAACCTAACTGAAACAGTAACCCTTAACCCTAACTCTAATCCTAATCCTTAGCCTGAAACTAACCTTAACCCTAAACCTAACCCTAACCACTGACCCTAACTCTAACCCTAACCCTAAGCCGAACCCTCACCCTTAACCAGAATTTCACCCTAAAGCATAACGCTAAGCGTACCCTAACTTCATTCAAACCCGAACCCTAAGCAAAACTAACACTAACACTACACGTAACCCTAACCCTAAACCTAACCCTAACCCTGACTCTGACCTGAACCCAAACCCCTAACCCCAACCCTCTCGCTTAACATAAACTTCTCTGTAACCCTAGCCCTAAAACTAAACGTAACACTAAATCTCCCCTAACCCTGACCGTACCATAAACGTAACCCTAACTCTAAACTCAAAACTAACCCTGACCCTAACCCTAACTCTAACCCTAATCCTAACCCTAAAACTTACCCTACACACTCAGCTTCAATGGAAACCTAGCACTAACCCTCATCTTACCATCTAAACCTAACCTCAACCCTTAACCTAACCCTATCTATAACCTTCACCTAGCCCTAAACCTAAACATGACTTAACCCTAACACTAACCCTAACCCTAAATCTAAACCTAACCTTAACCCTACACTTAATCCTAACCTAAGCTCTAACCCTAACCCCTAACGCTAACCCTAAGCTCAACCCTCACCCTTCAATTAAACTTTACCCCAGCTGTAGCCCTAACCCTAAGCCGAACCCTAAACCTGACCCTAACATTAACCCAAACACCTAACCCTAACCCTAAGCCTAATCCTAAACCTAACCCTAACCTTAACCCAAATGCCTAAGCCTAACCCTAACCCTCATCCTTAACCTAAACTTCACCCTAAACCTAAGGCTAACCCTAACCCTGAAAGTAAAGCTAACCCTTAACTATCCCCTAACTCTAGCCCTGACCCTAAACCTAATGCTAACCCTAGCCCTAACAGTAACACCCTAAAACATCAGCTTAATGTAAACTTAACACTAACCCTCCCATGAACCCCTAACCCTGACCCTACCCCGCATCCTACACCTAACCCAGACCTAAACCTAACCCTTTCTCTAACCCTAAATTAACCGTAACCTTAACTCTACCCTAACCCTAACAACTCTAAACCTGACCATAACCATCATCCTAAACCCTAGCACTAACTCCAACTCTAAATCTAACCCTAAGCTAGCCCTACCCTTTACCGTAAACCTAGCCTTAACCCTAACCTTACCCCTACCCAAACCCTAACGCTATACCTAACCCGAACACTAACCTTAACCCTACTCTAACCTTAAGCCTAACCCTGACTATTAACTGAAACTTCACCCTAACCCTAAGCCTAACTCTAACCCTAACCATAACAATTACCCTAAACCCTCGCCTTAACTGTAAACCTAACCCTAACCCTCACCCTAATCCTTAACCGTATCCCCAACCCTAAACCTAACGCTATCCCCAAACTTATCCCTAACCCTAACCCTAATACGAACAGTAACCCAAATCTAACCCTAACCCTAATATTAAACCTAAACTGAAATCTACCCTAACCATAAACCTAACCCTAACACCCTAAACCTAACGTCTAACACCGTCTATAATCCTAACCCTTACCATAACCCTCACCCTTAACCTAAACTTCACACTAACCCTAAACCTAACCTAACGCTGACCCTAGACATAACGCCTAACCCTCACCGAACCCTAAACCTATCCTTAACACTAACCTGAACACAAACCCAAACCCTAGCCCTCACCATAAAAATAACCCTCACCCTATCCTGAACTTCATCCAAACACTAACCATAACCTTAACCCTAAACCTAGACCTAACCCAAACCCTAACCTTAAACCTAACTCTAAGAATAACGCTAGTCCATCTGTAACCCTAAACCGAACACTTACAATAGCCCTGAACCTAACCCTAAAATAATCCTAATCCTAACCCTAGACCTAATCCTAACCCTACCCCTAACCTTTACCCTAAATAGAACACTAAGTCTAACCCTCAACATGGACCTAAACCTAATTCTTACCCTACACCTAACCCTAATCCTAAACCAAACCCTAACTCTGACTATAACCCTAATCGTAACAATTACCCTAAACCCTCACCTTAACTGGAAAACTAACCGTAACCCGCACCCTAAATCCTAACCGTATCCCACAACCCTAACCCTAATGCTATCCCTAACCCTAACCCTAACATTAACCTGAAACCCCTGAGCCCTAATGATAAACCTAACCCTAACACAAACCCTAACCCTAACACCAAAGCCTAGCAAAAACCTTAACACTAACTCTCACCCTAACTCTAACACTAACCCGAAACCGAATCATGCACCTAACCCTAAGCCTAAACCAAACCTAACCATGACCAGAACCGCAAGGCCTAACCGGAACCCTCACCCAAACCCTAATCTTAAACTACACCTCTAACCCCTAACGCCTTATCATAACGGTAATCCTAACCCTAACCAACCCTAACCCTAAAACTAACCCTCACCCCAACCACAAAGCCTAACACAACCATGACCCTAACCCTAAACGTAACACTAAACTTAACCCTAACCTTAAATCTAACCCTAACCCTAAAACTGAACACAACCCCTGAACGTAACCCTAACCCTGAACAGAACCTTAACACTAACCTGAAAACAAGCCCAAACCTTAGCCATAACCCTAACCCTCACCCTATCTTAAACTTCACCCTATCCCTAACCTAAAACTCACCCTGACTTTAACCCTAACCCTCCCCATAAACCTAACCCTCACCTTAACCTTGGCCCACCTGTAACCCGAAACCTAACCCTTACAATAACTCTGACCCTAATCCTCGCCCTAAACCTAATTCTAATTCTAACCCTGACCCTAACCCTAACCTAACCTTAACCCTATCTTTAAGCCTACCATAAACTTAAACCTAACCCTAACCCTTAACCTTAACTCTAACCCTAACCCTAGCCCTAACCCTAACCTTAACGGTAACACTTACCCAGAACCCTCACCTTAACTGTAAATGTAACTCTAACTCTTACCCTAACCCTAAACTTAACCCTAATTATAACCTTAACCTAAACCTAACTGAAACAGTAACCCTTAACCCTAACTCTAATCCTAATCCTTAGCCTGAAACTAACCTTAACCCTAAACCTAACCCTAACCACTGACCCTAACTCTAACCCTAACCCTAAGCCGAACCCTCACCCTTAACCAGAATTTCACCCTAAAGCATAACGCTAAGCGTACCCTAACTTCATTCAAACCCGAACCCTAAGCAAAACTAACACTAACACTACACGTAACCCTAACCCTAAACCTAACCCTAACCCTGACTCTGACCTGAACCCAAACCCCTAACCCCAACCCTCTCGCTTAACATAAACTTCTCTGTAACCCTAGCCCTAAAACTAAACGTAACACTAAATCTCCCCTAACCCTGACCGTACCATAAACGTAACCCTAACTCTAAACTCAAAACTAACCCTGACCCTAACCCTAACTCTAACCCTAATCCTAACCCTAAAACTTACCCTACACACTCAGCTTCAATGGAAACCTAGCACTAACCCTCATCTTACCATCTAAACCTAACCTCAACCCTTAACCTAACCCTATCTATAACCTTCACCTAGCCCTAAACCTAAACATGACTTAACCCTAACACTAACCCTAACCCTAAATCTAAACCTAACCTTAACCCTACACTTAATCCTAACCTAAGCTCTAACCCTAACCCCTAACGCTAACCCTAAGCTCAACCCTCACCCTTCAATTAAACTTTACCCCAGCTGTAGCCCTAACCCTAAGCCGAACCCTAAACCTGACCCTAACATTAACCCAAACACCTAACCCTAACCCTAAGCCTAATCCTAAACCTAACCCTAACCTTAACCCAAATGCCTAAGCCTAACCCTAACCCTCATCCTTAACCTAAACTTCACCCTAAACCTAAGGCTAACCCTAACCCTGAAAGTAAAGCTAACCCTTAACTATCCCCTAACTCTAGCCCTGACCCTAAACCTAATGCTAACCCTAGCCCTAACAGTAACACCCTAAAACATCAGCTTAATGTAAACTTAACACTAACCCTCCCATGAACCCCTAACCCTGACCCTACCCCGCATCCTACACCTAACCCAGACCTAAACCTAACCCTTTCTCTAACCCTAAATTAACCCTAACCTTAACTCTACCCTAACCCTAACAACAACTCTAAACCTGACCATAACCATCATCCTAAACCCTAGCACTAACTCCAACTCTAAATCTAACCCTAAGCTAGCCCTACCCTTTACCGTAAACCTAGCCTTAACCCTAACCTTACCCCTACCCAAACCCTAACGCTATACCTAACCCGAACACTAACCTTAACCCTACTCTAACCTTAAGCCTAACCCTGACTATTAACTGAAACTTCACCCTAACCCTAAGCCTAACTCTAACCCTAACCATAACAATTACCCTAAACCCTCGCCTTAACTGTAAACCTAACCCTAACCCTCACCCTAATCCTTAACCGTATCCCCAACCCTAAACCTAACGCTATCCCCAAACTTATCCCTAACCCTAACCCTAATACGAACAGTAACCCAAATCTAACCCTAACCCTAATATTAAACCTAAACTTAAATCTACCCTAACCATAAACCTAACCCTAACACCCTAAACCTAACGTCTAACACCGTCTATAATCCTAACCCTTACCATAACCCTCACCCTTAACCTAAACTTCACACTAACCCTAAACCTAACCTAACGCTGACCCTAGACATAACGCCTAACCCTCACCGAACCCTAAACCTATCCTTAACACTAACCTGAACACAAACCCAAACCCTAGCCCTCACCATAAAAATAACCCTCACCCTATCCTGAACTTCATCCAAACACTAACCATAACCTTAACCCTAAACCTAGACCTAACCCAAACCCTAACCTTAAACCTAACTCTAAGAATAACGCTAGTCCATCTGTAACCCTAAACCGAACACTTACAATAGCCCTGAACCTAACCCTAAAATAATCCTAATCCTAACCCTAGACCTAATCCTAACCCTACCCCTAACCTTTACCCTAAATAGAACACTAAGTCTAACCCTCAACATGGACCTAAACCTAATTCTTACCCTACACCTAACCCTAATCCTAAACCAAACCCTAACTCTGACTATAACCCTAATCGTAACAATTACCCTAAACCCTCACCTTAACTGGAAAACTAACCGTAACCCGCACCCTAAATCCTAACCGTATCCCACAACCCTAACCCTAATGCTATCCCTAACCCTAACCCTAACATTAACCTGAAACCCCTGAGCCCTAATGATAAACCTAACCCTAACACAAACCCTAACCCTAACACCAATGCCTAGCAAAAACCTTAACACTAACTCTCACCCTAACTCTAACACTAACCCGAAACCGAATCATGCACCTAACCCTAAGCCTAAACCAAACCTAACCATGACCAGAACCGCAAGGCCTAACCGGAACCCTCACCCAAACCCTAACCCTAAACTACACCTCTAACCCCTAACGCCTTATCATAACGGTAATCCTAACCCTAACCAACCCTAACCCTAAAACTAACCCTCACCCCAACCACAAAGCCTAACACAACCATGACCCTAACCCTAAACGTAACACTAAACTTAACCCTAACCTTAAATCTAACCCTAACCCTAAAACTGAACACAACCCCTGAACGTAACCCTAACCCTGAACAGAACCTTAACACTAACCTGAAAAGAAGCCCAAACCTTAGCCATAACCCTAACCCTCACCCTATCTTAAACTTCACCCTATCCCTAACCTAAAACTCACCCTGACTTTAACCCTAACCCTCCCCATAAACCTAACCCTCACCTTAACCTTGGCCCACCTGTAACCCGAAACCTAACCCTTACAATAACTCTGACCCTAATCCTCGCCCTAAACCTAATTCTAATTCTAACCCTGACCCTAACCCTAACCTAACCTTAACCCTATCTTTAAGCCTACCATAAACTTAAACCTAACCCTAACCCTTAACCTTAACTCTAACCCTAACCCTAGCCCTAACCCTAACCTTAACGGTAACACTTACCCAGAACCCTCACCTTAACTGTAAATGTAACTCTAACTCTTACCCTAACCCTAAACTTAACCCTAATTATAACCTTAACCTAAACCTAACTGAAACAGTAACCCTTAACCCTAACTCTAATCCTAATCCTTAGCCTAAAACTAACCTTAACCCTAAACCTAACCCTAACCACTGACCCTAACTCTAACCCTAACCCTAAGCCGAACCCTCACCCTTAACCAGAATTTCACCCTAAAGCATAACGCTAAGCGTACCCTAACTTCATTCAAACCCGAACCCTAAGCAAAACTAACACTAACACTACACGTAACCCTAACCCTAAACCTAACCCTAACCCTGACTCTGACCTGAACCCAAACCCCTAACCCCAACCCTCTCGCTTAACATAAACTTCTCTGTAACCCTAGCCCTAAAACTAAACGTAACACTAAATCTCCCCTAACCCTGACCGTACCATAAACGTAACCCTAACTCTAAACTCAAAACTAACCCTGACCCTAACCCTAACTCTAACCCTAATCCTAACCCTAAAACTTACCCTACACACTCAGCTTCAATGGAAACCTAGCACTAACCCTCATCTTACCATCTAAACCTAACCTCAACCCTTAACCTAACCCTATCTATAACCTTCACCTAGCCCTAAACCTAAACATGACTTAACCCTAACACTAACCCTAACCCTAAATCTAAACCTAACCTTAACCCTACACTTAATCCTAACCTAAGCTCTAACCCTAACCCCTAACGCTAACCCTAAGCTCAACCCTCACCCTTCAATTAAACTTTACCCCAGCTGTAGCCCTAACCCTAAGCCGAACCCTAAACCTGACCCTAACATTAACCCAAACACCTAACCCTAACCCTAAGCCTAATCCTAAACCTAACCCTAACCTTAACCCAAATGCCTAAGCCTAACCCTAACCCTCATCCTTAACCTAAACTTCACCCTAAACCTAAGGCTAACCCTAACCCTGAAAGTAAAGCTAACCCTTAACTATCCCCTAACTCTAGCCCTGACCCTAAACCTAATGCTAACCCTAGCCCTAACAGTAACACCCTAAAACATCAGCTTAATGTAAACTTAACACTAACCCTCCCATGAACCCCTAACCCTGACCCTACCCCGCATCCTACACCTAACCCAGACCTAAACCTAACCCTTTCTCTAACCCTAAATTAACCCTAACCTTAACTCTACCCTAACCCTAACAACAACTCTAAACCTGACCATAACCATCATCCTAAACCCTAGCACTAACTCCAACTCTAAATCTAACCCTAAGCTAGCCCTACCCTTTACCGTAAACCTAGCCTTAACCCTAACCTTACCCCTACCCAAACCCTAACGCTATACCTAACCCGAACACTAACCTTAACCCTACTCTAACCTTAAGCCTAACCCTGACTATTAACTGAAACTTCACCCTAACCCTAAGCCTAACTCTAACCCTAACCATAACAATTACCCTAAACCCTCGCCTTAACTGTAAACCTAACCCTAACGCTCACCCTAATCCTTAACCGTATCCCCAACCCTAAACCTAACGCTATCCCCAAACTTATCCCTAACCCTAACCCTAATACGAACAGTAACCCAAATCTAACCCTAACCCTAATATTAAACCTAAACTTAAATCTACCCTAACCATAAACCTAACCCTAACACCCTAAACCTAACGTCTAACACCGTCTATAATCCTAACCCTTACCATAACCCTCACCCTTAACCTAAACTTCACACTAACCCTAAACCTAACCTAACGCTGACCCTAGACATAACGCCTAACCCTCACCGAACCCTAAACCTATCCTTAACACTAACCTGAACACAAACCCAAACCCTAGCCCTCACCATAAAAATAACCCTCACCCTATCCTGAACTTCATCCAAACACTAACCATAACCTTAACCCTAAACCTAGACCTAACCCAAACCCTAACCTTAAACCTAACTCTAAGAATAACGCTAGTCCATCTGTAACCCTAAACCGAACACTTACAATAGCCCTGAACCTAACCCTAAAATAATCCTAATCCTAACCCTAGACCTAATCCTAACCCTACACCTAACCTTTACCCTAAATACAACACTAAGTCTAACCCTCAACATGGACCTAAACCTAATTCTTACCCTACACCTAACCCTAATCCTAAACCAAACCCTAACTCTGACTATAACCCTAATCGTAACAATTACCCTAAACCCTCACCTTAACTGGAAAACTAACCGTAACCCGCACCCTAAATCCTAACCGTATCCCACAACCCTAACCCTAATGCTATCCCTAACCCTAACCCTAACATTAACCTGAAACCCCTGAGCCCTAATGATAAACCTAACCCTAACACAAACCCTAACCCTAACACCAATGCCTAGCAAAAACCTTAACACTAACTCTCACCCTAACTCTAACACTAACCCGAAACCGAATCATGCACCTAACCCTAAGCCTAAACCAAACCTAACCATGACCAGAACCGCAAGGCCTAACCGGAACCCTCACCCAAACCCTAACCCTAAACTACACCTCTAACCCCTAACGCCTTATCATAACGGTAATCCTAACCCTAACCAACCCTAACCCTAAAACTAACCCTCACCCCAACCACAAAGCCTAACACAACCATGACCCTAACCCTAAACGTAACACTAAACTTAACCCTAACCTTAAATCTAACCCTAACCCTAAAACTGAACACAACCCCTGAACGTAAACCTAACCCTGAACAGAACCTTAACACTAACCTGAAAAGAAGCCCAAACCTTAGCCATAACCCTAACCCTCACCCTATCTTAAACTTCACCCTATCCCTAACCTAAAACTCACCCTGACTTTAACCCTAACCCTCCCCATAAACCTAACCCTCACCTTAACCTTGGCCCACCTGTAACCCGAAACCTAACCCTTACAATAACTCTGACCCTAATCCTCGCCCTAAACCTAATTCTAATTCTAACCCTGACCCTAACCCTAACCTAACCTTAACCCTATCTTTAAGCCTACCATAAACTTAAACCTAACCCTAACCCTTAACCTTAACTCTAACCCTAACCCTAGCCCTAACCCTAACCTTAACGGTAACACTTACCCAGAACCCTCACCTTAACTGTAAATGTAACTCTAACTCTTACCCTAACCCTAAACTTAACCCTAATTATAACCTTAACCTAAACCTAACTGAAACAGTAACCCTTAACCCTAACTCTAATCCTAATCCTTAGCCTAAAACTAACCTTAACCCTAAACCTAACCCTAACCACTGACCCTAACTCTAACCCTAACCCTAAGCCGAACCCTCACCCTTAACCAGAATTTCACCCTAAAGCATAACGCTAAGCGTACCCTAACTTCATTCAAACCCGAACCCTAAGCAAAACTAACACTAACACTACACGTAACCCTAACCCTAAACCTAACCCTAACCCTGACTCTGACCTGAACCCAAACCCCTAACCCCAACCCTCTCGCTTAACATAAACTTCTCTGTAACCCTAGCCCTAAAACTAAACGTAACACTAAATCTCCCCTAACCCTGACCGTACCATAAACGTAACCCTAACTCTAAACTCAAAACTAACCCTGACCCTAACCCTAACTCTAACCCTAATCCTAACCCTAAAACTTACCCTACACACTCAGCTTCAATGGAAACCTAGCACTAACCCTCATCTTACCATCTAAACCTAACCTCAACCCTTAACCTAACCCTATCTATAACCTTCACCTAGCCCTAAACCTAAACATGACTTAACCCTAACACTAACCCTAACCCTAAATCTAAACCTAACCTTAACCCTACACTTAATCCTAACCTAAGCTCTAACCCTAACCCCTAACGCTAACCCTAAGCTCAACCCTCACCCTTCAATTAAACTTTACCCCAGCTGTAGCCCTAACCCTAAGCCGAACCCTAAACCTGACCCTAACATTAACCCAAACACCTAACCCTAACCCTAAGCCTAATCCTAAACCTAACCCTAACCTTAACCCAAATGCCTAAGCCTAACCCTAACCCTCATCCTTAACCTAAACTTCACCCTAAACCTAAGGCTAACCCTAACCCTGAAAGTAAAGCTAACCCTTAACTATCCCCTAACTCTAGCCCTGACCCTAAACCTAATGCTAACCCTAGCCCTAACAGTAACACCCTAAAACATCAGCTTAATGTAAACTTAACACTAACCCTCCCATGAACCCCTAACCCTGACCCTACCCCGCATCCTACACCTAACCCAGACCTAAACCTAACCCTTTCTCTAACCCTAAATTAACCCTAACCTTAACTCTACCCTAACCCTAACAACAACTCTAAACCTGACCATAACCATCATCCTAAACCCTAGCACTAACTCCAACTCTAAATCTAACCCTAAGCTAGCCCTACCCTTTACCGTAAACCTAGCCTTAACCCTAACCTTACCCCTACCCAAACCCTAACGCTATACCTAACCCGAACACTAACCTTAACCCTACTCTAACCTTAAGCCTAACCCTGACTATTAACTGAAACTTCACCCTAACCCTAAGCCTAACTCTAACCCTAACCATAACAATTACCCTAAACCCTCGCCTTAACTGTAAACCTAACCCTAACGCTCACCCTAATCCTTAACCGTATCCCCAACCCTAAACCTAACGCTATCCCCAAACTTATCCCTAACCCTAACCCTAATACGAACAGTAACCCAAATCTAACCCTAACCCTAATATTAAACCTAAACTTAAATCTACCCTAACCATAAACCTAACCCTAACACCCTAAACCTAACGTCTAACACCGTCTATAATCCTAACCCTTACCATAACCCTCACCCTTAACCTAAACTTCACACTAACCCTAAACCTAACCTAACGCTGACCCTAGACATAACGCCTAACCCTCACCGAACCCTAAACCTATCCTTAACACTAACCTGAACACAAACCCAAACCCTAGCCCTCACCATAAAAATAACCCTCACCCTATCCTGAACTTCATCCAAACACTAACCATAACCTTAACCCTAAACCTAGACCTAACCCAAACCCTAACCTTAAACCTAACTCTAAGAATAACGCTAGTCCATCTGTAACCCTAAACCGAACACTTACAATAGCCCTGAACCTAACCCTAAAATAATCCTAATCCTAACCCTAGACCTAATCCTAACCCTACCCCTAACCTTTACCCTAAATAGAACACTAAGTCTAACCCTCAACATGGACCTAAACCTAATTCTTACCCTACACCTAACCCTAATCCTAAACCAAACCCTAACTCTGACTATAACCCTAATCGTAACAATTACCCTAAACCCTCACCTTAACTGGAAAACTAACCGTAACCCGCACCCTAAATCCTAACCGTATCCCACAACCCTAACCCTAATGCTATCCCTAACCCTAACCCTAACATTAACCTGAAACCCCTGAGCCCTAATGATAAACCTAACCCTAACACAAACCCTAACCCTAACACCAAAGCCTAGCAAAAACCTTAACACTAACTCTCACCCTAACTCTAACACTAACCCGAAACCGAATCATGCACCTAACCCTAAGCCTAAACCAAACCTAACCATGACCAGAACCGCAAGGCCTAACCGGAACCCTCACCCAAACCCTAACCCTAAACTACACCTCTAACCCCTAACGCCTTATCATAACGGTAATCCTAACCCTAACCAACCCTAACCCTAAAACTAACCCTCACCCCAACCACAAAGCCTAACACAACCATGACCCTAACCCTAAACGTAACACTAAACTTAACCCTAACCTTAAATCTAACCCTAACCCTAAAACTGAACACAACCCCTGAACGTAACCCTAACCCTGAACATAACCTTAACACTAACCTGAAAACAAGCCCAAACCTTAGCCATAACCCTAACCCTCACCCTATCTTAAACTTCACCCTATCCCTAACCTAAAACTCACCCTGACTTTAACCCTAACCCTCCCCATAAACCTAACCCTCACCTTAACCTTGGCCCACCTGTAACCCGAAACCTAACCCTTACAATAACTCTGACCCTAATCCTCGCCCTAAACCTAATTCTAATTCTAACCCTGACCCTAACCCTAACCTAACCTTAACCCTATCTTTAAGCCTACCATAAACTTAAACCTAACCCTAACCCTTAACCTTAACTCTAACCCTAACCCTAGCCCTAACCCTAACCTTAACGGTAACACTTACCCAGAACCCTCACCTTAACTGTAAATGTAACTCTAACTCTTACCCTAACCCTAAACTTAACCCTAATTATAACCTTAACCTAAACCTAACTGAAACAGTAACCCTTAACCCTAACTCTAATCCTAATCCTTAGCCTAAAACTAACCTTAACCCTAAACCTAACCCTAACCACTGACCCTAACTCTAACCCTAACCCTAAGCCGAACCCTCACCCTTAACCAGAATTTCACCCTAAAGCATAACGCTAAGCGTACCCTAACTTCATTCAAACCCGAACCCTAAGCAAAACTAACACTAACACTACACGTAACCCTAACCCTAAACCTAACCCTAACCCTGACTCTGACCTGAACCCAAACCCCTAACCCCAACCCTCTCGCTTAACATAAACTTCTCTGTAACCCTAGCCCTAAAACTAAACGTAACACTAAATCTCCCCTAACCCTGACCGTACCATAAACGTAACCCTAACTCTAAACTCAAAACTAACCCTGACCCTAACCCTAACTCTAACCCTAATCCTAACCCTAAAACTTACCCTACACACTCAGCTTCAATGGAAACCTAGCACTAACCCTCATCTTACCATCTAAACCTAACCTCAACCCTTAACCTAACCCTATCTATAACCTTCACCTAGCCCTAAACCTAAACATGACTTAACCCTAACACTAACCCTAACCCTAAATCTAAACCTAACCTTAACCCTACACTTAATCCTAACCTAAGCTCTAACCCTAACCCCTAACGCTAACCCTAAGCTCAACCCTCACCCTTCAATTAAACTTTACCCCAGCTGTAGCCCTAACCCTAAGCCGAACCCTAAACCTGACCCTAACATTAACCCAAACACCTAACCCTAACCCTAAGCCTAATCCTAAACCTAACCCTAACCTTAACCCAAATGCCTAAGCCTAACCCTAACCCTCATCCTTAACCTAAACTTCACCCTAAACCTAAGGCTAACCCTAACCCTGAAAGTAAAGCTAACCCTTAACTATCCCCTAACTCTAGCCCTGACCCTAAACCTAATGCTAACCCTAGCCCTAACAGTAACACCCTAAAACATCAGCTTAATGTAAACTTAACACTAACCCTCCCATGAACCCCTAACCCTGACCCTACCCCGCATCCTACACCTAACCCAGACCTAAACCTAACCCTTTCTCTAACCCTAAATTAACCCTAACCTTAACTCTACCCTAACCCTAACAACAACTCTAAACCTGACCATAACCATCATCCTAAACCCTAGCACTAACTCCAACTCTAAATCTAACCCTAAGCTAGCCCTACCCTTTACCGTAAACCTAGCCTTAACCCTAACCTTACCCCTACCCAAACCCTAACGCTATACCTAACCCGAACACTAACCTTAACCCTACTCTAACCTTAAGCCTAACCCTGACTATTAACTGAAACTTCACCCTAACCCTAAGCCTAACTCTAACCCTAACCATAACAATTACCCTAAACCCTCGCCTTAACTGTAAACCTAACCCTAACGCTCACCCTAATCCTTAACCGTATCCCCAACCCTAAACCTAACGCTATCCCCAAACTTATCCCTAACCCTAACCCTAATACGAACAGTAACCCAAATCTAACCCTAACCCTAATATTAAACCTAAACTTAAATCTACCCTAACCATAAACCTAACCCTAACACCCTAAACCTAACGTCTAACACCGTCTATAATCCTAACCCTTACCATAACCCTCACCCTTAACCTAAACTTCACACTAACCCTAAACCTAACCTAACGCTGACCCTAGACATAACGCCTAACCCTCACCGAACCCTAAACCTATCCTTAACACTAACCTGAACACAAACCCAAACCCTAGCCCTCACCATAAAAATAACCCTCACCCTATCCTGAACTTCATCCAAACACTAACCATAACCTTAACCCTAAACCTAGTCCTAACCCAAACCCTAACCTTAAACCTAACTCTAAGAATAACGCTAGTCCATCTGTAACCCTAAACCGAACACTTACAATAGCCCTGAACCTAACCCTAAAATAATCCTAATCCTAACCCTAGACCTAATCCTAACCCTACCCCTAACCTTTACCCTAAATAGAACACTAAGTCTAACCCTCAACATGGACCTAAACCTAATTCTTACCCTACACCTAACCCTAATCCTAAACCAAACCCTAACTCTGACTATAACCCTAATCGTAACAATTACCCTAAACCCTCACCTTAACTGGAAAACTAACCGTAACCCGCACCCTAAATCCTAACCGTATCCCACAACCCTAACCCTAATGCTATCCCTAACCCTAACCCTAACATTAACCTGAAACCCCTGAGCCCTAATGATAAACCTAACCCTAACACAAACCCTAACCCTAACACCAAAGCCTAGCAAAAACCTTAACACTAACTCTCACCCTAACTCTAACACTAACCCGAAACCGAATCATGCACCTAACCCTAAGCCTAAACCAAACCTAACCATGACCAGAACCGCAAGGCCTAACCGGAACCCTCACCCAAACCCTAACCCTAAACTACACCTCTAACCCCTAACGCCTTATCATAACGGTAATCCTAACCCTAACCAACCCTAACCCTAAAACTAACCCTCACCCCAACCACAAAGCCTAACACAACCATGACCCTAACCCTAAACGTAACACTAAACTTAACCCTAACCTTAAATCTAACCCTAACCCTAAAACTGAACACAACCCCTGAACGTAACCCTAACCCTGAACATAACCTTAACACTAACCTGAAAACAAGCCCAAACCTTAGCCATAACCCTAACCCTCACCCTATCTTAAACTTCACCCTATCCCTAACCTAAAACTCACCCTGACTTTAACCCTAACCCTCCCCATAAACCTAACCCTCACCTTAACCTTGGCCCACCTGTAACCCGAAACCTAACCCTTACAATAACTCTGACCCTAATCCTCGCCCTAAACCTAATTCTAATTCTAACCCTGACCCTAACCCTAACCTAACCTTAACCCTATCTTTAAGCCTACCATAAACTTAAACCTAACCCTAACCCTTAACCTTAACTCTAACCCTAACCCTAGCCCTAACCCTAACCTTAACGGTAACACTTACCCAGAACCCTCACCTTAACTGTAAATGTAACTCTAACTCTTACCCTAACCCTAAACTTAACCCTAATTATAACCTTAACCTAAACCTAACTGAAACAGTAACCCTTAACCCTAACTCTAATCCTAATCCTTAGCCTAAAACTAACCTTAACCCTAAACCTAACCCTAACCACTGACCCTAACTCTAACCCTAACCCTAAGCCGAACCCTCACCCTTAACCAGAATTTCACCCTAAAGCATAACGCTAAGCGTACCCTAACTTCATTCAAACCCGAACCCTAAGCAAAACTAACACTAACACTACACGTAACCCTAACCCTAAACCTAACCCTAACCCTGACTCTGACCTGAACCCAAACCCCTAACCCCAACCCTCTCGCTTAACATAAACTTCTCTGTAACCCTAGCCCTAAAACTAAACGTAACACTAAATCTCCCCTAACCCTGACCGTACCATAAACGTAACCCTAACTCTAAACTCAAAACTAACCCTGACCCTAACCCTAACTCTAACCCTAATCCTAACCCTAAAACTTACCCTACACACTCAGCTTCAATGGAAACCTAGCACTAACCCTCATCTTACCATCTAAACCTAACCTCAACCCTTAACCTAACCCTATCTATAACCTTCACCTAGCCCTAAACCTAAACATGACTTAACCCTAACACTAACCCTAACCCTAAATCTAAACCTAACCTTAACCCTACACTTAATCCTAACCTAAGCTCTAACCCTAACCCCTAACGCTAACCCTAAGCTCAACCCTCACCCTTCAATTAAACTTTACCCCAGCTGTAGCCCTAACCCTAAGCCGAACCCTAAACCTGACCCTAACATTAACCCAAACACCTAACCCTAACCCTAAGCCTAATCCTAAACCTAACCCTAACCTTAACCCAAATGCCTAAGCCTAACCCTAACCCTCATCCTTAACCTAAACTTCACCCTAAACCTAAGGCTAACCCTAACCCTGAAAGTAAAGCTAACCCTTAACTATCCCCTAACTCTAGCCCTGACCCTAAACCTAATGCTAACCCTAGCCCTAACAGTAACACCCTAAAACATCAGCTTAATGTAAACTTAACACTAACCCTCCCATGAACCCCTAACCCTGACCCTACCCCGCATCCTACACCTAACCCAGACCTAAACCTAACCCTTTCTCTAACCCTAAATTAACCCTAACCTTAAATCTACCCTAACCCTAACAACAACTCTAAACCTGACCATAACCATCATCCTAAACCCTAGCACTAACTCCAACTCTAAATCTAACCCTAAGCTAGCCCTACCCTTTACCGTAAACCTAGCCTTAACCCTAACCTTACCCCTACCCAAACCCTAACGCTATACCTAACCCGAACACTAACCTTAACCCTACTCTAACCTTAAGCCTAACCCTGACTATTAACTGAAACTTCACCCTAACCCTAAGCCTAACTCTAACTCTAACCCTAACCATAACAATTACCCTAAACCCTCGCCTTAACTGTAAACCTAACCCTAACCCTCACCCTAATCCTTAACCGTATCCCCAACCCTAAACCTAACGCTATCCCCAAACTTATCCCTAACCCTAACCCTAATACGAACAGTAACCCAAATCTAACCCTAACCCTAATATTAAACCTAAACTTAAATCTACCCTAACCATAAACCTAACCCTAACACCCTAAACCTAACGTCTAACACTGTCTATAATCCTAACCCTTACCATAACCCTCACCCTTAACCTAAACTTCACACTAACCCTAAACCTAACCTAACGCTGACCCTAGACATAACGCCTAACCCTCACCGAACCCTAAACCTATCCTTAACACTAACCTGAACACAAACCCAAACCCTAGCCCTCACCATAAAAATAACCCTCACCCTATCCTGAACTTCATCCAAACACTAACCATAACCTTAACCCTAAACCTAGACCTAACCCAAACCCTAACCTTAAACCTAACTCTAAGAATAACGCTAGTCCATCTGTAACCCTAAACCGAACACTTACAATAGCCCTGAACCTAACCCTAAAATAATCCTAATCCTAACCCTAGACCTAATCCTAACCCTACCCCTAACCTTTACCCTAAATAGAACACTAAGTCTAACCCTCAACATGGACCTAAACCTAATTCTTACCCTACACCTAACCCTAATCCTAAACCAAACCCTAACTCTGACTATAACCCTAATCGTAACAATTACCCTAAACCCTCACCTTAACTGGAAAACTAACCGTAACCCGCACCCTAAATCCTAACCGTATCCCACAACCCTAACCCTAATGCTATCCCTAACCCTAACCCTAACATTAACCTGAAACCCCTGAGCCCTAATGATAAACCTAACCCTAACACAAACCCTAACCCTAACACCAAAGCCTAGCAAAAACCTTAACACTAACTCTCACCCTAACTCTAACACTAACCCGAAACCGAATCATGCACCTAACCCTAAGCCTAAACCAAACCTAACCATGACCAGAACCGCAAGGCCTAACCGGAACCCTCACCCAAACCCTAACCCTAAACTACACCTCTAACCCCTAACGCCTTATCATAACGGTAATCCTAACCCTAACCAACCCTAACCCTAAAACTAACCCTCACCCCAACCACAAAGCCTAACACAACCATGACCCTAACCCTAAACGTAACACTAAACTTAACCCTAACCTTAAATCTAACCCTAACCCTAAAACTGAACACAACCCCTGAACGTAACCCTAACCCTGAACAGAACCTTAACACTAACCTGAAAAGAAGCCCAAACCTTAGCCATAACCCTAACCCTCACCCTATCTTAAACTTCACCCTATCCCTAACCTAAAACTCACCCTGACTTTAACCCTAACCCTCCCCATAAACCTAACCCTCACCTTAACCTTGGCCCACCTGTAACCCGAAACCTAACCCTTACAATAACTCTGACCCTAATCCTCGCCCTAAACCTAATTCTAATTCTAACCCTGACCCTAACCCTAACCTAACCTTAACCCTATCTTTAAGCCTACCATAAACTTAAACCTAACCCTAACCCTTAACCTTAACTCTAACCCTAACCCTAGCCCTAACCCTAACCTTAACGGTAACACTTACCCAGAACCCTCACCTTAACTGTAAATGTAACTCTAACTCTTACCCTAACCCTAAACTTAACCCTAATTATAACCTTAACCTAAACCTAACTGAAACAGTAACCCTTAACCCTAACTCTAATCCTAATCCTTAGCCTAAAACTAACCTTAACCCTAAACCTAACCCTAACCACTGACCCTAACTCTAACCCTAACCCTAAGCCGAACCCTCACCCTTAACCAGAATTTCACCCTAAAGCATAACGCTAAGCGTACCCTAACTTCATTCAAACCCGAACCCTAAGCAAAACTAACACTAACACTACACGTAACCCTAACCCTAAACCTAACCCTAACCCTGACTCTGACCTGAACCCAAACCCCTAACCCCAACCCTCTCGCTTAACATAAACTTCTCTGTAACCCTAGCCCTAAAACTAAACGTAACACTAAATCTCCCCTAACCCTGACCGTACCATAAACGTAACCCTAACTCTAAACTCAAAACTAACCCTGACCCTAACCCTAACTCTAACCCTAATCCTAACCCTAAAACTTACCCTACACACTCAGCTTCAATGGAAACCTAGCACTAACCCTCATCTTACCATCTAAACCTAACCTCAACCCTTAACCTAACCCTATCTATAACCTTCACCTAGCCCTAAACCTAAACATGACTTAACCCTAACACTAACCCTAACCCTAAATCTAAACCTAACCTTAACCCTACACTTAATCCTAACCTAAGCTCTAACCCTAACCCCTAACGCTAACCCTAAGCTCAACCCTCACCCTTCAATTAAACTTTACCCCAGCTGTAGCCCTAACCCTAAGCCGAACCCTAAACCTGACCCTAACATTAACCCAAACACCTAACCCTAACCCTAAGCCTAATCCTAAACCTAACCCTAACCTTAACCCAAATGCCTAAGCCTAACCCTAACCCTCATCCTTAACCTAAACTTCACCCTAAACCTAAGGCTAACCCTAACCCTGAAAGTAAAGCTAACCCTTAACTATCCCCTAACTCTAGCCCTGACCCTAAACCTAATGCTAACCCTAGCCCTAACAGTAACACCCTAAAACATCAGCTTAATGTAAACTTAACACTAACCCTCCCATGAACCCCTAACCCTGACCCTACCCCGCATCCTACACCTAACCCAGACCTAAACCTAACCCTTTCTCTAACCCTAAATTAACCCTAACCTTAAATCTACCCTAACCCTAACAACAACTCTAAACCTGACCATAACCATCATCCTAAACCCTAGCACTAACTCCAACTCTAAATCTAACCCTAAGCTAGCCCTACCCTTTACCGTAAACCTAGCCTTAACCCTAACCTTACCCCTACCCAAACCCTAACGCTATACCTAACCCGAACACTAACCTTAACCCTACTCTAACCTTAAGCCTAACCCTGACTATTAACTGAAACTTCACCCTAACCCTAAGCCTAACTCTAACTCTAACCCTAACCATAACAATTACCCTAAACCCTCGCCTTAACTGTAAACCTAACCCTAACCCTCACCCTAATCCTTAACCGTATCCCCAACCCTAAACCTAACGCTATCCCCAAACTTATCCCTAACCCTAACCCTAATACGAACAGTAACCCAAATCTAACCCTAACCCTAATATTAAACCTAAACTTAAATCTACCCTAACCATAAACCTAACCCTAACACCCTAAACCTAACGTCTAACACTGTCTATAATCCTAACCCTTACCATAACCCTCACCCTTAACCTAAACTTCACACTAACCCTAAACCTAACCTAACGCTGACCCTAGACATAACGCCTAACCCTCACCGAACCCTAAACCTATCCTTAACACTAACCTGAACACAAACCCAAACCCTAGCCCTCACCATAAAAATAACCCTCACCCTATCCTGAACTTCATCCAAACACTAACCATAACCTTAACCCTAAACCTAGACCTAACCCAAACCCTAACCTTAAACCTAACTCTAAGAATAACGCTAGTCCATCTGTAACCCTAAACCGAACACTTACAATAGCCCTGAACCTAACCCTAAAATAATCCTAATCCTAACCCTAGACCTAATCCTAACCCTACCCCTAACCTTTACCCTAAATAGAACACTAAGTCTAACCCTCAACATGGACCTAAACCTAATTCTTACCCTACACCTAACCCTAATCCTAAACCAAACCCTAACTCTGACTATAACCCTAATCGTAACAATTACCCTAAACCCTCACCTTAACTGGAAAACTAACCGTAACCCGCACCCTAAATCCTAACCGTATCCCACAACCCTAACCCTAATGCTATCCCTAACCCTAACCCTAACATTAACCTGAAACCCCTGAGCCCTAATGATAAACCTAACCCTAACACAAACCCTAACCCTAACACCAAAGCCTAGCAAAAACCTTAACACTAACTCTCACCCTAACTCTAACACTAACCCGAAACCGAATCATGCACCTAACCCTAAGCCTAAACCAAACCTAACCATGACCAGAACCGCAAGGCCTAACCGGAACCCTCACCCAAACCCTAACCCTAAACTACACCTCTAACCCCTAACGCCTTATCATAACGGTAATCCTAACCCTAACCAACCCTAACCCTAAAACTAACCCTCACCCCAACCACAAAGCCTAACACAACCATGACCCTAACCCTAAACGTAACACTAAACTTAACCCTAACCTTAAATCTAACCCTAACCCTAAAACTGAACACAACCCCTGAACGTAACCCTAACCCTGAACAGAACCTTAACACTAACCTGAAAAGAAGCCCAAACCTTAGCCATAACCCTAACCCTCACCCTATCTTAAACTTCACCCTATCCCTAACCTAAAACTCACCCTGACTTTAACCCTAACCCTCCCCATAAACCTAACCCTCACCTTAACCTTGGCCCACCTGTAACCCGAAACCTAACCCTTACAATAACTCTGACCCTAATCCTCGCCCTAAACCTAATTCTAATTCTAACCCTGACCCTAACCCTAACCTAACCTTAACCCTATCTTTAAGCCTACCATAAACTTAAACCTAACCCTAACCCTTAACCTTAACTCTAACCCTAACCCTAGCCCTAACCCTAACCTTAACGGTAACACTTACCCAGAACCCTCACCTTAACTGTAAATGTAACTCTAACTCTTACCCTAACCCTAAACTTAACCCTAATTATAACCTTAACCTAAACCTAACTGAAACAGTAACCCTTAACCCTAACTCTAATCCTAATCCTTAGCCTAAAACTAACCTTAACCCTAAACCTAACCCTAACCACTGACCCTAACTCTAACCCTAACCCTAAGCCGAACCCTCACCCTTAACCAGAATTTCACCCTAAAGCATAACGCTAAGCGTACCCTAACTTCATTCAAACCCGAACCCTAAGCAAAACTAACACTAACACTACACGTAACCCTAACCCTAAACCTAACCCTAACCCTGACTCTGACCTGAACCCAAACCCCTAACCCCAACCCTCTCGCTTAACATAAACTTCTCTGTAACCCTAGCCCTAAAACTAAACGTAACACTAAATCTCCCCTAACCCTGACCGTACCATAAACGTAACCCTAACTCTAAACTCAAAACTAACCCTGACCCTAACCCTAACTCTAACCCTAATCCTAACCCTAAAACTTACCCTACACACTCAGCTTCAATGGAAACCTAGCACTAACCCTCATCTTACCATCTAAACCTAACCTCAACCCTTAACCTAACCCTATCTATAATCTTCACCTAGCCCTAAACCTAAACATGACTTAACCCTAACACTAGCCCTAACCCTAAATCTAAACCTAACCTTAACCCTACACTTAATCCTAACCTAAGCTCCAACCCTAACCCCTAACGCTAACCCTAAGCTCAACCCTCACCCTTCAATTAAACTTTACCCCAGCTGTAGCCCTAACCCTAAGCCGAACCCTAAACCTGACCCTAACATTAACCCAAACACCTAACCCTAACCCTAAGCCTAATCCTAAACCTAACCCTAACCTTAACCCAAATGCCTAAGCCTAACCCTAACCCTCATCCTTAACCTAAACTTCACCCTAAACCTAAGGCTAACCCTAACCCTGAAAGTAAAGCTAACCCTTAACTATCCCCTAACTCTAGCCCTGACCCTAAACCTAATGCTAACCCTAGCCCTAACAGTAACACCCTAAAACATCAGCTTAATGTAAACTTAACACTAACCCTCCCATGAACCCCTAACCCTGACCCTACCCCGCATCCTACACCTAACCCAGACCTAAATCTAACCCTTTCTCTAACCCTAAATTAACCCTAACCTTAACTCTACCCTAACCCTAACAACTCTAAACCTGACCATAACCATCATCCTAAACCCTAGCACTAACTCCAACTCTAAATCTAACCCTAAGCTAGCCCTACCCTTTACCGTAAACCTAGCCTTAACCCTAACCTTACCCCTACCCAAACCCTAACGCTATACCTAACCCGAACACTAACCTTAACCCTACTCTAACCTTAAGCCTAACCCTGACTATTAACTGAAACTTCACCCTAACC
This sequence comes from Loxodonta africana, assembly GCF_030014295.1. Classification (NCBI taxonomy): domain Eukaryota; kingdom Metazoa; phylum Chordata; class Mammalia; order Proboscidea; family Elephantidae; genus Loxodonta; species Loxodonta africana. Next base: position 92,063 of record NW_026975091.1, on the reverse strand, counting down.
CTAAGCCTAACTCTAACCCTAACCATAACAATTACCCTAAACCCTCGCCTTAAGTGTAAACCTAACCCTAACCCTCACCCTAATCCTTAACCGTATCCCCAACCCTAAACCTAACGCTATCCCCAAACTTATCCCTAACCCTAACCCTAATACGAACAGTAACCCAAATCTAACCCTAACCCTAATATTAAACCTAAACTTAAATCTACCCTAACCATAAACCTAACCCTAACACCCTAAACCTAACGTCTAACACTGTCTATAATCCTAACCCTTACCATAACCCTCACCCTTAACCTAAACTTCACACTAACCCTAAACCTAACCTAACGCTGACCCTAGACATAACGCCTAACCCTCACCGAACCCTAAACCTATCCTTAACACTAACCTGAACACAAACCCAAACCCTAGCCCTCACCATAAAAATAACCCTCACCCTATCCTGAACTTCATCCAAACACTAACCATAACCTTAACCCTAAACCTAGACCTAACCCAAACCCTAACCTTAAACCTAACTCTAAGAATAACGCTAGTCCATCTGTAACCCTAAACCGAACACTTACAATAGCCCTGAACCTAACCCTAAAATAATCCTAATCCTAACCCTAGACCTAATCCTAACCCTACCCCTAACCTTTACCCTAAATAGAACACTAAGTCTAACCCTCAACATGGACCTAAACCTAATTCTTACCCTACACCTAACCCTAATCCTAAACCAAACCCTAACTCTGACTATAACCCTAATCGTAACAATTACCCTAAACCCTCACCTTAACTGGAAAACTAACCGTAACCCGCACCCTAAATCCTAACCATATCCCACAACCCTAACCCTAATGCTATCCCTAACCCTAACCCTAACATTAACCTGAAACCCCTGAGCCCTAATGATAAACCTAACCCTAACACAAACCCTAACCCTAACACCAAAGCCTAGCAAAAACCTTAACACTAACTCTCACCCTAACTCTAACACTAACCCGAAACCGAATCATGCACCTAACCCTAAGCCTAAACCAAACCTAACCATGACCAGAACCGCAAGGCCTAACCGGAACCCTCACCCAAACCCTAACCCTAAACTACACCTCTAACCCCTAACGCCTTATCATAACGGTAATCCTAACCCTAACCAACCCTAACCCTAAAACTAACCCTCACCCCAACCACAAAGCCTAACACAACCATGACCCTAACCCTAAACGTAACACTAAACTTAACCCTAACCTTAAATCTAACCCTAACCCTAAAACTGAACACAACCCCTGAACGTAACCCTAACCCTGAACATAACCTTAACACTAACCTGAAAACAAGCCCAAACCTTAGCCATAACCCTAACCCTCACCCTATCTTAAACTTCACCCTATCCCTAACCTAAAACTCACCCTGACTTTAACCCTAACCCTCCCCATAAACCTAACCCTCACCTTAACCTTGGCCCACCTGTAACCCGAAACCTAACCCTTACAATAACTCTGACCCTAATCCTCGCCCTAAACCTAATTCTAATTCTAACCCTGACCCTAACCCTAACCTAACCTTAACCCTATCTTTAAGCCTACCATAAACTTAAACCTAACCCTAACCCTTAACCTTAACTCTAACCCTAACCCTAGCCCTAACCCTAACCTTAACGGTAACACTTACCCAGAACCCTCACCTTAACTGTAAATGTAACTCTAACTCTTACCCTAACCCTAAACTTAACCCTAATTATAACCTTAACCTAAACCTAACTGAAACAGTAACCCTTAACCCTAACTCTAATCCTAATCCTTAGCCTAAAACTAACCTTAACCCTAAACCTAACCCTAACCACTGACCCTAACTCTAACCCTAACCCTAAGCCGAACCCTCACCCTTAACCAGAATTTCACCCTAAAGCATAACGCTAAGCGTACCCTAACTTCATTCAAACCCGAACCCTAAGCAAAACTAACACTAACACTACACGTAACCCTAACCCTAAACCTAACCCTAACCCTGACTCTGACCTGAACCCAAACCCCTAACCCCAACCCTCTCGCTTAACATAAACTTCTCTGTAACCCTAGCCCTAAAACTAAACGTAACACTAAATCTCCCCTAACCCTGACCGTACCATAAACGTAACCCTAACTCTAAACTCAAAACTAACCCTGACCCTAACCCTAACTCTAACCCTAATCCTAACCCTAAAACTTACCCTACACACTCAGCTTCAATGGAAACCTAGCACTAACCCTCATCTTACCATCTAAACCTAACCTCAACCCTTAACCTAACCCTATCTATAACCTTCACCTAGCCCTAAACCTAAACATGACTTAACCCTAACACTAACCCTAACCCTAAATCTAAACCTAACCTTAACCCTACACTTAATCCTAACCTAAGCTCTAACCCTAACCCCTAACGCTAACCCTAAGCTCAACCCTCACCCTTCAATTAAACTTTACCCCAGCTGTAGCCCTAACCCTAAGCCGAACCCTAAACCTGACCCTAACATTAACCCAAACACCTAACCCTAACCCTAAGCCTAATCCTAAACCTAACCCTAACCTTAACCCAAATGCCTAAGCCTAACCCTAACCCTCATCCTTAACCTAAACTTCACCCTAAACCTAAGGCTAACCCTAACCCTGAAAGTAAAGCTAACCCTTAACTATCCCCTAACTCTAGCCCTGACCCTAAACCTAATGCTAACCCTAGCCCTAACAGTAACACCCTAAAACATCAGCTTAATGTAAACTTAACACTAACCCTCCCATGAACCCCTAACCCTGACCCTACCCCGCATCCTACACCTAACCCAGACCTAAACCTAACCCTTTCTCTAACCCTAAATTAACCCTAACCTTAAATCTACCCTAACCCTAACAACAACTCTAAACCTGACCATAACCATCATCCTAAACCCTAGCACTAACTCCAACTCTAAATCTAACCCTAAGCTAGCCCTACCCTTTACCGTAAACCTAGCCTTAACCCTAACCTTACCCCTACCCAAACCCTAACGCTATACCTAACCCGAACACTAACCTTAACCCTACTCTAACCTTAAGCCTAACCCTGACTATTAACTGAAACTTCACCCTAACCCTAAGCCTAACTCTAACCCTAACCATAACAATTACCCTAAACCCTCGCCTTAACTGTAAACCTAACCCTAACCCTCACCCTAATCCTTAACCGTATCCCCAACCCTAAACCTAACGCTATCCCCAAACTTATCCCTAACCCTAACCCTAATACGAACAGTAACCCAAATCTAACCCTAACCCTAATATTAAACCTAAACTTAAATCTACCCTAACCATAAACCTAACCCTAACACCCTAAACCTAACGTCTAACACTGTCTATAATCCTAACCCTTACCATAACCCTCACCCTTAACCTAAACTTCACACTAACCCTAAACCTAACCTAACGCTGACCCTAGACATAACGCCTAACCCTCACCGAACCCTAAACCTATCCTTAACACTAACCTGAACACAAACCCAAACCCTAGCCCTCACCATAAAAATAACCCTCACCCTATCCTGAACTTCATCCAAACACTAACCATAACCTTAACCCTAAACCTAGACCTAACCCAAACCCTAACCTTAAACCTAACTCTAAGAATAACGCTAGTCCATCTGTAACCCTAAACCGAACACTTACAATAGCCCTGAACCTAACCCTAAAATAATCCTAATCCTAACCCTAGACCTAATCCTAACCCTACCCCTAACCTTTACCCTAAATAGAACACTAAGTCTAACCCTCAACATGGACCTAAACCTAATTCTTACCCTACACCTAACCCTAATCCTAAACCAAACCCTAACTCTGACTATAACCCTAATCGTAACAATTACCCTAAACCCTCACCTTAACTGGAAAACTAACCGTAACCCGCACCCTAAATCCTAACCGTATCCCACAACCCTAACCCTAATGCTATCCCTAACCCTAACCCTAACATTAACCTGAAACCCCTGAGCCCTAATGATAAACCTAACCCTAACACAAACCCTAACCCTAACACCAAAGCCTAGCAAAAACCTTAACACTAACTCTCACCCTAACTCTAACACTAACCCGAAACCGAATCATGCACCTAACCCTAAGCCTAAACCAAACCTAACCATGACCAGAACCGCAAGGCCTAACCGGAACCCTCACCCAAACCCTAACCTTAAACTACACCTCTAACCCCTAACGCCTTATCATAACGGTAATCCTAACCCTAACCAACCCTAACCCTAAAACTAACCCTCACCCCAACCACAAAGCCTAACACAACCATGACCCTAACCCTAAACGTAACACTAAACTTAACCCTAACCTTAAATCTAACCCTAACCCTAAAACTGAACACAACCCCTGAACGTAACCCTAACCCTGAACATAACCTTAACACTAACCTGAAAACAAGCCCAAACCTTAGCCATAACCCTAACCCTCACCCTATCTTAAACTTCACCCTATCTCTAACCTAAAACTCACCCTGACTTTAACCCTAACCCTCCCCATAAACCTAACCCTCACCTTAACCTTGGCCCACCTGTAACCCGAAACCTAACCCTTACAATAACTCTGACCCTAATCCTCGCCCTAAACCTAATTCTAATTCTAACCCTGACCCTAACCCTAACCTAACCTTAACCCTATCTTTAAGCCTACCATAAACTTAAACCTAACCCTAACCCTTAACCTTAACTCTACCCCTAACCCTAGCCCTAACCCTAACCTTAACGGTAACACTTACCCAGAACCCTCACCTTAACTGTAAATGTAACTCTAACTCTTACCCTAACCCTAAACTTAACCCTAATTATAACCTTAACCTAAACCTAACTGAAACAGTAACCCTTAACCCTAACTCTAATCCTAATCCTTAGCCTAAAACTAACCTTAACCCTAAACCTAACCCTAACCACTGACCCTAACTCTAACCCTAACCCTAAGCCGAACCCTCACCCTTAACCAGAATTTCACCCTAAAGCATAACGCTAAGCGTACCCTAACTTCATTCAAACCCGAACCCTAAGCAAAACTAACACTAACACTACACGTAACCCTAACCCTAAACCTAACCCTAACCCTGACTCTGACCTGAACCCAAACCCCTAACCCCAACCCTCTCGCTTAACATAAACTTCTCTGTAACCCTAGCCCTAAAACTAAACGTAACACTAAATCTCCCCTAACCCTGACCGTACCATAAACGTAACCCTAACTCTAAACTCAAAACTAACCCTGACCCTAACCCTAACTCTAACCCTAATCCTAACCCTAAAACTTACCCTACACACTCAGCTTCAATGGAAACCTAGCACTAACCCTCATCTTACCATCTAAACCTAACCTCAACCCTTAACCTAACCCTATCTATAACCTTCACCTAGCCCTAAACCTAAACATGACTTAACCCTAACACTAACCCTAACCCTAAATCTAAACCTAACCTTAACCCTACACTTAATCCTAACCTAAGCTCTAACCCTAACCCCTAACGCTAACCCTAAGCTCAACCCTCACCCTTCAATTAAACTTTACCCCAGCTGTAGCCCTAACCCTAAGCCGAACCCTAAACCTGACCCTAACATTAACCCAAACACCTAACCCTAACCCTAAGCCTAATCCTAAACCTAACCCTAACCTTAACCCAAATGCCTAAGCCTAACCCTAACCCTCATCCTTAACCTAAACTTCACCCTAAACCTAAGGCTAACCCTAACCCTGAAAGTAAAGCTAACCCTTAACTATCCCCTAACTCTAGCCCTGACCCTAAACCTAATGCTAACCCTAGCCCTAACAGTAACACCCTAAAACATCAGCTTAATGTAAACTTAACACTAACCCTCCCATGAACCCCTAACCCTGACCCTACCCCGCATCCTACACCTAACCCAGACCTAAACCTAACCCTTTCTCTAACCCTAAATTAACCCTAACCTTAACTCTACCCTAACCTTAACAATAACTCTAAACCTGACCATAACCATCATCCTAAACCCTAGCACTAACTCCAACTCTAAATCTAGCCCTAAGCTAGCCCTACCCTTTACCGTAAAGCTAGCCTTAACCCTAACCTTACCCCTACCCAAACCCTAACGCTATACCTAACCCGAACACTAACCTTAACCCTACTCTAACCTTAAGCCTAACCCTGACTATTAACTGAAACTTCACCCTAACCCTAAGCCTAACTCTAACCCTAACCATAACAATTACCCTAAACCCTCGCCTTAACTGTAAACCTAACCCTAACCCTCACCCTAATCCTTAACCGTATCCCCAACCCTAAACCTAACGCTATCCCCAAACTTATCCCTAACCCTAACCCTAATACGAACAGTAACCCAAATCTAACCCTAACCCTAATATTAAACCTAAACTTAAATCTACCCTAACCATAAACCTAACCCTAACACCCTAAACCTAACGTCTAACACCGTCTATAATCCTAACCCTTACCATAACCCTCACCCTTAACCTAAACTTCACACTAACCCTAAACCTAACCTAACGCTGACCCTAGACATAACGCCTAACCCTCACCGAACCCTAAACCTATCCTTAACACTAACCTGAACACAAACCCAAACCCTAGCCCTCACCATAAAAATAACCCTCACCCTATCCTGAACTTCATCCAAACACTAACCATAACCTTAACCCTAAACCTAGACCTAACCCAAACCCTAACCTTAAACCTAACTCTAAGAATAACGCTAGTCCATCTGTAACCCGAAACCGAACACTTACAATAGCCCTGAACCTAACCCTAAAATAATCCTAATCCTAACCCTAGACCTAATCCTAACCCTACCCCTAACCTTTACCCTAAATAGAACACTAAGTCTAACCCTCAACATGGACCTAAACCTAATTCTTACCCTACACCTAACCCTAATCCTAAACCAAACCCTAACTCTGACTATAATCCTAATCGTAACAATTACCCTAAACCCTCACCTTAACTGGAAAACTAACCGTAACCCGCACCCTAAATCCTAACCGTATCCCACAACCCTAACCCTAATGCTATCCCTAACCCTAACCCTAACATTAACCTGAAACCCCTGAGCCCTAATGATAAACCTAACCCTAACACAAACCCTAACCCTAACACCAAAGCCTAGCAAAAACCTTAACACTAACTCTCACCCTAACTCTAACACTAACCCGAAACCGAATCATGCACCTAACCCTAAGCCTAAACCAAACCTAACCATGACCAGAACCGCAAGGCCTAACCGGAACCCTCACCCAAACCCTAACCCTAAACTACACCTCTAACCCCTAACGCCTTATCATAACGGTAATCCTAACCCTAACCAACCCTAACCCTAAAACTAACCCTCACCCCAACCACAAAGCCTAACACAACCATGACCCTAACCCTAAACGTAACACTAAACTTAACCCTAACCTTAAATCTAACCCTAACCCTAAAACTGAACACAACCCCTGAACGTAACCCTAACCCTGAACATAACCTTAACACTAACCTGAAAACAAGCCCAAACCTTAGCCATAACCCTAACCCTCACCCTATCTTAAACTTCACCCTATCCCTAACCTAAAACTCACCCTGACTTTAACCCTAACCCTCCCCATAAACCTAACCCTCACCTTAACCTTGGCCCACCTGTAACCCGAAACCTAACCCTTACAATAACTCTGACCCTAATCCTCGCCCTAAACCTAATTCTAATTCTAACCCTGACCCTAACCCTAACCTAACCTTAACCCTATCTTTAAGCCTACCATAAACTTAAACCTAACCCTAACCCTTAACCTTAACTCTAACCCTAACCCTAGCCCTAACCCTAACCTTAACGGTAACACTTACCCAGAACCCTCACCTTAACTGTAAATGTAACTCTAACTCTTACCCTAACCCTAAACTTAACCCTAATTATAACCTTAACCTAAACCTAACTGAAACAGTAACCCTTAACCCTAACTCTAATCCTAATCCTTAGCCTAAAACTAACCTTAACCCTAAACCTAACCCTAACCACTGACCCTAACTCTAACCCTAACCCTAAGCCGAACCCTCACCCTTAACCAGAATTTCACCCTAAAGCATAACGCTAAGCGTACCCTAACTTCATTCAAACCCGAACCCTAAGCAAAACTAACACTAACACTACACGTAACCCTAACCCTAAACCTAACCCTAACCCTGACTCTGACCTGAACCCAAACCCCTAACCCCAACCCTCTCGCTTAACATAAACTTCTCTGTAACCCTAGCCCTAAAACTAAACGTAACACTAAATCTCCCCTAACCCTGACCGTACCATAAACGTAACCCTAACTCTAAACTCAAAACTAACCCTGACCCTAACCCTAACTCTAACCCTAATCCTAACCCTAAAACTTACCCTACACACTCAGCTTCAATGGAAACCTAGCACTAACCCTCATCTTACCATCTAAACCTAACCTCAACCCTTAACCTAACCCTATCTATAACCTTCACCTAGCCCTAAACCTAAACATGACTTAACCCTAACACTAACCCTAACCCTAAATCTAAACCTAACCTTAACCCTACACTTAATCCTAACCTAAGCTCTAACCCTAACCCCTAACGCTAACCCTAAGCTCAACCCTCACCCTTCAATTAAACTTTACCCCAGCTGTAGCCCTAACCCTAAGCCGAACCCTAAACCTGACCCTAACATTAACCCAAACACCTAACCCTAACCCTAAGCCTAATCCTAAACCTAACCCTAACCTTAACCCAAATGCCTAAGCCTAACCCTAACCCTCATCCTTAACCTAAACTTCACCCTAAACCTAAGGCTAACCCTAACCCTGAAAGTAAAGCTAACCCTTAACTATCCCCTAACTCTAGCCCTGACCCTAAACCTAATGCTAACCCTAGCCCTAACAGTAACACCCTAAAACATCAGCTTAATGTAAACTTAACACTAACCCTCCCATGAACCCCTAACCCTGACCCTACCCCGCATCCTACACCTAACCCAGACCTAAACCTAACCCTTTCTCTAACCCTAAATTAACCCTAACCTTAAATCTACCCTAACCCTAACAACAACTCTAAACCTGACCATAACCATCATCCTAAACCCTAGCACTAACTCCAACTCTAAATCTAGCCCTAAGCTAGCCCTACCCTTTACCGTAAAGCTAGCCTTAACCCTAACCTTACCCCTACCCAAACCCTAACGCTATACCTAACCCGAACACTAACCTTAACCCTACTCTAACCTTAAGCCTAACCCTGACTATTAACTGAAACTTCACCCTAACCCTAAGCCTAACTCTAACCCTAACCATAACAATTACCCTAAACCCTCGCCTTAACTGTAAACCTAACCCTAACCCTCACCCTAATCCTTAACCGTATCCCCAACCCTAAACCTAACGCTATCCCCAAACTTATCCCTAACCCTAACCCTAATACGAACAGTAACCCAAATCTAACCCTAACCCTAATATTAAACCTAAACTTAAATCTACCCTAACCATAAACCTAACCCTAACACCCTAAACCTAACGTCTAACACCGTCTATAATCCTAACCCTTACCATAACCCTCACCCTTAACCTAAACTTCACACTAACCCTAAACCTAACCTAACGCTGACCCTAGACATAACGCCTAACCCTCACCGAACCCTAAACCTATCCTTAACACTAACCTGAACACAAACCCAAACCCTAGCCCTCACCATAAAAATAACCCTCACCCTATCCTGAACTTCATCCAAACACTAACCATAACCTTAACCCTAAACCTAGACCTAACCCAAACCCTAACCTTAAACCTAACTCTAAGAATAACGCTAGTCCATCTGTAACCCGAAACCGAACACTTACAATAGCCCTGAACCTAACCCTAAAATAATCCTAATCCTAACCCTAGACCTAATCCTAACCCTACCCCTAACCTTTACCCTAAATAGAACACTAAGTCTAACCCTCAACATGGACCTAAACCTAATTCTTACCCTACACCTAACCCTAATCCTAAACCAAACCCTAACTCTGACTATAACCCTAATCGTAACAATTACCCTAAACCCTCACCTTAACTGGAAAACTAACCGTAACCCGCACCCTAAATCCTAACCGTATCCCACAACCCTAACCCTAATGCTATCCCTAACCCTAACCCTAACCCTAACATTAACCTGAAACCCCTGAGCCCTAATGATAAACCTAACCCTAACACAAACCCTAACCCTAACACCAAAGCCTAGCAAAAACCTTAACACTAACTCTCACCCTAACTCTAACACTAACCCGAAACCGAATCATGCACCTAACCCTAAGCCTAAACCAAACCTAACCATGACCAGAACCGCAAGGCCTAACCGGAACCCTCACCCAAACCCTAACCCTAAACTACACCTCTAACCCCTAACGCCTTATCATAACGGTAATCCTAACCCTAACCAACCCTAACCCTAAAACTAACCCTCACCCCAACCACAAAGCCTAACACAACCATGACCCTAACCCTAAACGTAACACTAAACTTAACCCTAACCTTAAATCTAACCCTAACCCTAAAACTGAACACAACCCCTGAACGTAACCCTAACCCTGAACAGAACCTTAACACTAACCTGAAAACAAGCCCAAACCTTAGCCATAACCCTAACCCTCACCCTATCTTAAACTTCACCCTATCCCTAACCTAAAACTCACCCTGACTTTAACCCTAACCCTCCCCATAAACCTAACCCTCACCTTAACCTTGGCCCACCTGTAACCCGAAACCTAACCCTTACAATAACTCTGACCCTAATCCTCGCCCTAAACCTAATTCTAATTCTAACCCTGACCCTAACCCTAACCTAACCTTAACCCTATCTTTAAGCCTACCATAAACTTAAACCTAACCCTAACCCTTAACCTTAACTCTAACCCTAACCCTAGCCCTAACCCTAACCTTAACGGTAACACTTACCCAGAACCCTCACCTTAACTGTAAATGTAACTCTAACTCTTACCCTAACCCTAAACTTAACCCTAATTATAACCTTAACCTAAACCTAACTGAAACAGTAACCCTTAACCCTAACTCTAATCCTAATCCTTAGCCTAAAACTAACCTTAACCCTAAACCTAACCCTAACCACTGACCCTAACTCTAACCCTAACCCTAAGCCGAACCCTCACCCTTAACCAGAATTTCACCCTAAAGCATAACGCTAAGCGTACCCTAACTTCATTCAAACCCGAACCCTAAGCAAAACTAACACTAACACTACACGTAACCCTAACCCTAAACCTAACCCTAACCCTGACTCTGACCTGAACCCAAACCCCTAACCCCAACCCTCTCGCTTAACATAAACTTCTCTGTAACCCTAGCCCTAAAACTAAACGTAACACTAAATCTCCCCTAACCCTGACCGTACCATAAACGTAACCCTAACTCTAAACTCAAAACTAACCCTGACCCTAACCCTAACTCTAACCCTAATCCTAACCCTAAAACTTACCCTACACACTCAGCTTCAATGGAAACCTAGCACTAACCCTCATCTTACCATCTAAACCTAACCTCAATCCTTAACCTAACCCTATCTATAACCTTCACCTAGCCCTAAACCTAAACATGACTTAACCCTAACACTAACCCTAACCCTAAATCTAAACCTAACCTTAACCCTACACTTAATCCTAACCTAAGCTCTAACCCTAACCCCTAACGCTAACCCTAAGCTCAACCCTCACCCTTCAATTAAACTTTACCCCAGCTGTAGCCCTAACCCTAAGCCGAACCCTAAACCTGACCCTAACATTAACCCAAACACCTAACCCTAACCCTAAGCCTAATCCTAAACCTAACCCTAACCTTAACCCAAATGCCTAACCCTAACCCTAACCCTCATCCTTAACCTAAACTTCACCCTAAACCTAAGGCTAACCCTAACCCTGAAAGTAAAGCTAACCCTTAACTATCCCCTAACTCTAGCCCTGACCCTAAACCTAATGCTAACCCTAGCCCTAACAGTAACACCCTAAAACATCAGCTTAATGTAAACTTAACACTAACCCTCCCATGAACCCCTAACCCTGACCCTACCCCGCATCCTACACCTAACCCAGACCTAAACCTAACCCTTTCTCTAACCCTAAATTAACCCTAACCTTAAATCTACCCTAACCCTAACAACAACTCTAAACCTGACCATAACCATCATCCTAAACCCTAGCACTAACTCCAACTCTAAATCTAACCCTAAGCTAGCCCTACCCTTTACCGTAAAGCTAGCCTTAACCCTAACCTTACCCCTACCCAAACCCTAACGCTATACCTAACCCGAACACTAACCTTAACCCTACTCTAACCTTAAGCCTAACCCTGACTATTAACTGAAACTTCACCCTAACCCTAAGCCTAACTCTAACCCTAACCATAACAATTACCCTAAACCCTCGCCTTAACTGTAAACCTAACCCTAACCCTCACCCTAATCCTTAACCGTATCCCCAACCCTAAACCTAACGCTATCCCCAAACTTATCCCTAACCCTAACCCTAATACGAACAGTAACCCAAATCTAACCCTAACCCTAATATTAAACCTAAACTGAAATCTACCCTAACCATAAACCTAACCCTAACACCCTAAACCTAACGTCTAACACCGTCTATAATCCTAACCCTTACCATAACCCTCACCCTTAACCTAAACTTCACACTAACCCTAAACCTAACCTAACGCTGACCCTAGACATAACGCCTAACCCTCACCGAACCCTAAACCTATCCTTAACACTAACCTGAACACAAACCCAAACCCTAGCCCTCACCATAAAAATAACCCTCACCCTATCCTGAACTTCATCCAAACACTAACCATAACCTTAACCCTAAACCTAGACCTAACCCAAACCCTAACCTTAAACCTAACTCTAAGAATAACGCTAGTCCATCTGTAACCCTAAACCGAACACTTACAATAGCCCTGAACCTAACCCTAAAATAATCCTAATCCTAACCCTAGACCTAATCCTAACCCTACCCCTAACCTTTACCCTAAATAGAACACTAAGTCTAACCCTCAACATGGACCTAAACCTAATTCTTACCCTACACCTAACCCTAATCCTAAACCAAACCCTAACTCTGACTATAACCCTAATCGTAACAATTACCCTAAACCCTCACCTTAACTGGAAAACTAACCGTAACCCGCACCCTAAATCCTAACCGTATCCCACAACCCTAACCCTAATGCTATCCCTAACCCTAACCCTAACATTAACCTGAAACCCCTGAGCCCTAATGATAAACCTAACCCTAACACAAACCCTAACCCTAACACCAAAGCCTAGCAAAAACCTTAACACTAACTCTCACCCTAACTCTAACACTAACCCGAAACCGAATCATGCACCTAACCCTAAGCCTAAACCAAACCTAACCATGACCAGAACCGCAAGGCCTAACCGGAACCCTCACCCAAACCCTAACCCTAAACTACACCTCTAACCCCTAACGCCTTATCATAACGGTAATCCTAACCCTAACCAACCCTAACCCTAAAACTAACCCTCACCCCAACCACAAAGCCTAACACAACCATGACCCTAACCCTAAACGTAACACTAAACTTAACCCTAACCTTAAATCTAACCCTAACCCTAAAACTGAACACAACCCCTGAACGTAACCCTAACCCTGAACATAACCTTAACACTAACCTGAAAACAAGCCCAAACCTTAGCCATAACCCTAACCCTCACCCTATCTTAAACTTCACCCTATCCCTAACCTAAAACTCACCCTGACTTTAACCCTAACCCTCCCCATAAACCTAACCCTCACCTTAACCTTGGCCCACCTGTAACCCGAAACCTAACCCTTACAATAACTCTGACCCTAATCCTCGCCCTAAACCTAATTCTAATTCTAACCCTGACCCTAACCCTAACCTAACCTTAACCCTATCTTTAAGCCTACCATAAACTTAAACCTAACCCTAACCCTTAACCTTAACTCTAACCCTAACCCTAGCCCTAACCCTAACCTTAACGGTAACACTTACCCAGAACCCTCACCTTAACTGTAAATGTAACTCTAACTCTTACCCTAACCCTAAACTTAACCCTAATTATAACCTTAACCTAAACCTAACTGAAACAGTAACCCTTAACCCTAACTCTAATCCTAATCCTTAGCCTAAAACTAACCTTAACCCTAAACCTAACCCTAACCACTGACCCTAACTCTAACCCTAACCCTAAGCCGAACCCTCACCCTTAACCAGAATTTCACCCTAAAGCATAACGCTAAGCGTACCCTAACTTCATTCAAACCCGAACCCTAAGCAAAACTAACACTAACACTACACGTAACCCTAACCCTAAACCTAACCCTAACCCTGACTCTGACCTGAACCCAAACCCCTAACCCCAACCCTCTCGCTTAACATAAACTTCTCTGTAACCCTAGCCCTAAAACTAAACGTAACACTAAATCTCCCCTAACCCTGACCGTACCATAAACGTAACCCTAACTCTAAACTCAAAACTAACCCTGACCCTAACCCTAACTCTAACCCTAATCCTAACCCTAAAACTTACCCTACACACTCAGCTTCAATGGAAACCTAGCACTAACCCTCATCTTACCATCTAAACCTAACCTCAACCCTTAACCTAACCCTATCTATAACCTTCACCTAGCCCTAAACCTAAACATGACTTAACCCTAACACTAACCCTAACCCTAAATCTAAACCTAACCTTAACCCTACACTTAATCCTAACCTAAGCTCTAACCCTAACCCCTAACGCTAACCCTAAGCTCAACCCTCACCCTTCAATTAAACTTTACCCCAGCTGTAGCCCTAACCCTAAACCGAACCCTAAACCTGACCCTAACATTAACCCAAACACCTAACCCTAACCCTAAGCCTAATCCTAAACCTAACCCTAACCTTAACCCAAATGCCTAAGCCTAACCCTAACCCTCATCCTTAACCTAAACTTCACCCTAAACCTAAGGCTAACCCTAACCCTGAAAGTAAAGCTAACCCTTAACTATCCCCTAACTCTAGCCCTGACCCTAAACCTAATGCTAACCCTAGCCCTAACAGTAACACCCTAAAACATCAGCTTAATGTAAACTTAACACTAACCCTCCCATGAACCCCTAACCCTGACCCTACCCCGCATCCTACACCTAACCCAGACCTAAACCTAACCCTTTCTCTAACCCTAAATTAACCCTAACCTTAAATCTACCCTAACCCTAACAACAACTCTAAACCTGACCATAACCATCATCCTAAACCCTAGCACTAACTCCAACTCTAAATCTAACCCTAAGCTAGCCCTACCCTTTACCGTAAAGCTAGCCTTAACCCTAACCTTACCCCTACCCAAACCCTAACGCTATACCTAACCCGAACACTAACCTTAACCCTACTCTAACCTTAAGCCTAACCCTGACTATTAACTGAAACTTCACCCTAACCCTAAGCCTAACTCTAACCCTAACCATAACAATTACCCTAAACCCTCGCCTTAACTGTAAACCTAACCCTAACCCTCACCCTAATCCTTAACCGTATCCCCAACCCTAAACCTAACGCTATCCCCAAACTTATCCCTAACCCTAACCCTAATACGAACAGTAACCCAAATCTAACCCTAACCCTAATATTAAACCTAAACTGAAATCTACCCTAACCATAAACCTAACCCTAACACCCTAAACCTAACGTCTAACACCGTCTATAATCCTAACCCTTACCATAACCCTCACCCTTAACCTAAACTTCACACTAACCCTAAACCTAACCTAACGCTGACCCTAGACATAACGCCTAACCCTCACCGAACCCTAAACCTATCCTTAACACTAACCTGAACACAAACCCAAACCCTAGCCCTCACCATAAAAATAACCCTCACCCTATCCTGAACTTCATCCAAACACTAACCATAACCTTAACCCTAAACCTAGACCTAACCCAAACCCTAACCTTAAACCTAACTCTAAGAATAACGCTAGTCCATCTGTAACCCTAAACTGAACACTTACAATAGCCCTGAACCTAACCCTAAAATAATCCTAATCCTAACCCTAGACCTAATCCTAACCCTACCCCTAACCTTTACCCTAAATAGAACACTAAGTCTAACCCTCAACATGGACCTAAACCTAATTCTTACCCTACACCTAACCCTAATCCTAAACCAAACCCTAACTCTGACTATAACCCTAATCGTAACAATTACCCTAAACCCTCACCTTAACTGGAAAACTAACCGTAACCCGCACCCTAAATCCTAACCGTATCCCACAACCCTAACCCTAATGCTATCCCTAACCCTAACCCTAACATTAACCTGAAACCCCTGAGCCCTAATGATAAACCTAACCCTAACACAAACCCTAACCCTAACACCAAAGCCTAGCAAAAACCTTAACACTAACTCTCACCCTAACTCTAACACTAACCCGAAACCGAATCATGCACCTAACCCTAAGCCTAAACCAAACCTAACCATGACCAGAACCGCAAGGCCTAACCGGAACCCTCACCCAAACCCTAACCCTAAACTACACCTCTAACCCCTAACGCCTTATCATAACGGTAATCCTAACCCTAACCAACCCTAACCCTAAAACTAACCCTCACCCCAACCACAAAGCCTAACACAACCATGACCCTAACCCTAAACGTAACACTAAACTTAACCCTAACCTTAAATCTAACCCTAACCCTAAAACTGAACACAACCCCTGAACGTAACCCTAACCCTGAACATAACCTTAACACTAACCTGAAAACAAGCCCAAACCTTAGCCATAACCCTAACCCTCACCCTATCTTAAACTTCACCCTATCCCTAACCTAAAACTCACCCTGACTTTAACCCTAACCCTCCCCATAAACCTAACCCTCACCTTAACCTTGGCCCACCTGTAACCCGAAACCTAACCCTTACAATAACTCTGACCCTAATCCTCGCCCTAAACCTAATTCTAATTCTAACCCTGACCCTAACCCTAACCTAACCTTAACCCTATCTTTAAGCCTACCATAAACTTAAACCTAACCCTAACCCTTAACCTTAACTCTAACCCTAACCCTAGCCCTAACCCTAACCTTAACGGTAACACTTACCCAGAACCCTCACCTTAACTGTAAATGTAACTCTAACTCTTACCCTAACCCTAAACTTAACCCTAATTATAACCTTAACCTAAACCTAACTGAAACAGTAACCCTTAACCCTAACTCTAATCCTAATCCTTAGCCTAAAACTAACCTTAACCCTAAACCTAACCCTAACCACTGACCCTAACTCTAACCCTAACCCTAAGCCGAACCCTCACCCTTAACCAGAATTTCACCCTAAAGCATAACGCTAAGCGTACCCTAACTTCATTCAAACCCGAACCCTAAGCAAAACTAACACTAACACTACACGTAACCCTAACCCTAAACCTAACCCTAACCCTGACTCTGACCTGAACCCAAACCCCTAACCCCAACCCTCTCGCTTAACATAAACTTCTCTGTAACCCTAGCCCTAAAACTAAACGTAACACTAAATCTCCCCTAACCCTGACCGTACCATAAACGTAACCCTAACTCTAAACTCAAAACTAACCCTGACCCTAACCCTAACTCTAACCCTAATCCTAACCCTAAAACTTACCCTACACACTCAGCTTCAATGGAAACCTAGCACTAACCCTCATCTTACCATCTAAACCTAACCTCAACCCTTAACCTAACCCTATCTATAACCTTCACCTAGCCCTAAACCTAAACATGACTTAACCCTAACACTAACCCTAACCCTAAATCTAAACCTAACCTTAACCCTACACTTAATCCTAACCTAAGCTCTAACCCTAACCCCTAACGCTAACCCTAAGCTCAACCCTCACCCTTCAATTAAACTTTACCCCAGCTGTAGCCCTAACCCTAAGCCGAACCCTAAACCTGACCCTAACATTAACCCAAACACCTAACCCTAACCCTAAGCCTAATCCTAAACCTAACCCTAACCTTAACCCAAATGCCTAAGCCTAACCCTAACCCTCATCCTTAACCTAAACTTCACCCTAAACCTAAGGCTAACCCTAACCCTGAAAGTAAAGCTAACCCTTAACTATCCCCTAACTCTAGCCCTGACCCTAAACCTAATGCTAACCCTAGCCCTAACAGTAACACCCTAAAACATCAGCTTAATGTAAACTTAACACTAACCCTCCCATGAACCCCTAACCCTGACCCTACCCCGCATCCTACACCTAACCCAGACCTAAACCTAACCCTTTCTCTAACCCTAAATTAACCCTAACCTTAAATCTACCCTAACCCTAACAACAACTCTAAACCTGACCATAACCATCATCCTAAACCCTAGCACTAACTCCAACTCTAAATCTAACCCTAAGCTAGCCCTACCCTTTACCGTAAAGCTAGCCTTAACCCTAACCTTACCCCTACCCAAACCCTAACGCTATACCTAACCCGAACACTAACCTTAACCCTACTCTAACCTTAAGCCTAACCCTGACTATTAACTGAAACTTCACCCTAACCCTAAGCCTAACTCTAACCCTAACCATAACAATTACCCTAAACCCTCGCCTTAACTGTAAACCTAACCCTAACCCTCACCCTAATCCTTAACCGTATCCCCAACCCTAAACCTAACGCTATCCCCAAACTTATCCCTAACCCTAACCCTAATACGAACAGTAACCCAAATCTAACCCTAACCCTAATATTAAACCTAAACTGAAATCTACCCTAACCATAAACCTAACCCTAACACCCTAAACCTAACGTCTAACACCGTCTATAATCCTAACCCTTACCATAACCCTCACCCTTAACCTAAACTTCACACTAACCCTAAACCTAACCTAACGCTGACCCTAGACATAACGCCTAACCCTCACCGAACCCTAAACCTATCCTTAACACTAACCTGAACACAAACCCAAACCCTAGCCCTCACCATAAAAATAACCCTCACCCTATCCTGAACTTCATCCAAACACTACCATAACCTTAACCCTAAACCTAGACCTAACCCAAACCCTAACCTTAAACCTAACTCTAAGAATAACGCTAGTCCATCTGTAACCCTAAACCGAACACTTACAATAGCCCTGAACCTAACCCTAAAATAATCCTAATCCTAACCCTAGACCTAATCCTAACCCTACCCCTAACCTTTACCCTAAATAGAACACTAAGTCTAACCCTCAACATGGACCTAAACCTAATTCTTACCCTACACCTAACCCTAATCCTAAACCAAACCCTAACTCTGACTATAACCCTAATCGTAACAATTACCCTAAACCCTCACCCTTAACTGGAAAACTAACCGTAACCCGCACCCTAAATCCTAACCGTATCCCACAACCCTAACCCTAATGCTATCCCTAACCCTAACCCTAACATTAACCTGAAACCCCTGAGCCCTAATGATAAACCTAACCCTAACACAAACCCTAACCCTAACACCAAAGCCTAGCAAAAACCTTAACACTAACTCTCACCCTAACTCTAACACTAACCCGAAACCGAATCATGCACCTAACCCTAAGCCTAAACCAAACCTAACCATGACCAGAACCGCAAGGCCTAACCGGAACCCTCACCCAAACCCTAACCCTAAACTACACCTCTAACCCCTAACGCCTTATCATAACGGTAATCTAACCCTAACCAACCCTAACCCTAAAACTAACCCTCACCCCAACCACAAAGCCTAACACAACCATGACCCTAACCCTAAACGTAACACTAAACTTAACCCTAACCTTAAATCTAACCCTAACCCTAAAACTGAACACAACCCCTGAACGTAACCCTAACCCTGAACATAACCTTAACACTAACCTGAAAACAAGCCCAAACCTTAGCCATAACCCTAACCCTCACCCTATCTTAAACTTCACCCTATCCCTAACCTAAAACTCACCCTGACTTTAACCCTAACCCTCCCCATAAACCTAACCCTCACCTTAACCTTGGCCCACCTGTAACCCGAAACCTAACCCTTACAATAACTCTGACCTAATCCTCGCCCTAAACCTAATTCTAATTCTAACCCTGACCCTAACCCTAACCTAACCTTAACCCTATCTTTAAGCCTACCATAAACTTAAACCTAACCCTAACCCTTAACCTTAACTCTAACCCTAACCCTAGCCCTAACCCTAACCTTAACGGTAACACTTACCCAGAACCCTCACCTTAACTGTAAATGTAACTCTAACTCTTACCCTAACCCTAAACTTAACCCTAATTATAACCTTAACCTAACCTAACTGAAACAGTAACCCTTAACCCTAACTCTAATCCTAATCCTTAGCCTAAAACTAACCTTAACCCTAAACCTAACCCTAACCACTGACCCTAACTCTAACCCTAACCCTAAGCCGAACCCTCACCCTTAACCAGAATTTCACCCTAAAGCATAACGCTAAGCGTACCCTAACTTCATTCAAACCCGAACCCTAAGCAAAACTAACACTAACACTACACGTAACCCTAACCCTAAACCTAACCCTAACCCTGACTCTGACCTGAACCCAAACCCCTAACCCCAACCCTCTCGCTTAACATAAACTTCTCTGTAACCCTAGCCCTAAAACTAAACGTAACACTAAATCTCCCCTAACCCTGACCGTACCATAAACGTAACCCTAACTCTAAACTCAAAACTAACCCTGACCCTAACCCTAATCCTAACCCTAAAACTTACCCTACACACTCAGCTTCAATGGAAACCTAGCACTAACCCTCATCTTACCATCTAAACCTAACCTCAACCCTTAACCTAACCCTATCTATAACCTTCACCTAGCCCTAAACCTAAACATGACTTAACCCTAACACTAACCCTAACCCTAAATCTAAACCTAACCTTAACCCTACACTTAATCCTAACCTAAGCCCTAACCCTAACCCCTAACGCTAACCCTAAGCTCAACCCTCACCCTTCAATTAAACTTTACCCAGCTGTAGCCCTAACCCTAAGCCGAACCCTAAACCTGACCCTAACATTAACCCAAACACCTAACCCTAACCCTAAGCCTAATCCTAAACCTAACCCTAACCTTAACCCAAATGCCTAAGCCTAACCCTAACCCTCATCCTTAACCTAAACTTCACCCTAAACCTAAGGCTAACCCTAACCCTGAAAGTAAAGCTAACCCTTAACTATCCCCTAACTCTAGCCCTGACCCTAAACCTAATGCTAACCCTAGCCCTAACAGTAACACCCTAAAACATCAGCTTAATGTAAACTTAACACTAACCCTCCCATGAACCCCTAACCCTGACCCTACCCCGCATCCTACACCTAACCCAGACCTAAACCTAACCCTTTCTCTAACCCTAAATTAACCCTAACCTTAAATCTACCCTAACCCTAACAACAACTCTAAACCTGACCATAACCATCATCCTAAACCCTAGCACTAACTCCAACTCTAAATCTAACCCTAAGCTAGCCCTACCCTTTACCGTAAAGCTAGCCTTAACCCTAACCTTACCCCTACCCAAACCCTAACGCTATACCTAACCCGAACACTAACCTTAACCCTACTCTAACCTTAAGCCTAACCCTGACTATTAACTGAAACTTCACCCTAACCCTAAGCCTAACTCTAACCCTAACCATAACAATTACCCTAAACCCTCGCCTTAACTGTAAACCTAACCCTAACCCTCACCCTAATCCTTAACCGTATCCCCAACCCTAAACCTAACGCTATCCCCAAACTTATCCCTAACCCTAACCCTAATACGAACAGTAACCCAAATCTAACCCTAACCCTAATATTAAACCTAAACTGAAATCTACCCTAACCATAAACCTAACCCTAACACCCTAAACCTAACGTCTAACACCGTCTATAATCCTAACCCTTACCATAACCCTCACCCTTAACCTAAACTTCACACTAACCCTAAACCTAACCTAACGCTGACCCTAGACATAACGCCTAACCCTCACCGAACCCTAAACCTATCCTTAACACTAACCTGAACACAAACCCAAACCCTAGCCCTCACCATAAAAATAACCCTCACCCTATCCTGAACTTCATCCAAACACTAACCATAACCTTAACCCTAAACCTAGACCTAACCCAAACCCTAACCTTAAACCTAACTCTAAGAATAACGCTAGTCCATCTGTAACCCTAAACCGAACACTTACAATAGCCCTGAACCTAACCCTAAAATAATCCTAATCCTAACCCTAGACCTAATCCTAACCCTACCCCTAACCTTTACCCTAAATAGAACACTAAGTCTAACCCTCAACATGGACCTAAACCTAATTCTTACCCTACACCTAACCCTAATCCTAAACCAAACCCTAACTCTGACTATAACCCTAATCGTAACAATTACCCTAAACCCTCACCTTAACTGGAAAACTAACCGTAACCCGCACCCTAAATCCTAACCGTATCCCACAACCCTAACCCTAATGCTATCCCTAACCCTAACCCTAACATTAACCTGAAACCCCTGAGCCCTAATGATAAACCTAACCCTAACACAAACCCTAACCCTAACACCAAAGCCTAGCAAAAACCTTAACACTAACTCTCACCCTAACTCTAACACTAACCCGAAACCGAATCATGCACCTAACCCTAAGCCTAAACCAACCTAACCATGACCAGAACCGCAAGGCCTAACCGGAACCCTCACCCAAACCCTAACCCTAAACTACACCTCTAACCCCTAACGCCTTATCATAACGGTAATCCTAACCCCTAACCAACCCTAACCCTAAAACTAACCCTCACCCCAACCACAAAGCCTAACACAACCATGACCCTAACCCTAAACGTAACACTAAACTTAACCCTAACCTTAAATCTAACCCTAACCCTAAAACTGAACACAACCCCTGAACGTAACCCTAACCCTGAACATAACCTTAACACTAACCTGAAAACAAGCCCAAACCTTAGCCATAACCCTAACCCTCACCCTATCTTAAACTTCACCCTATCCCTAACCTAAAACTCACCCTGACTTTAACCCTAACCCTCCCCATAAACCTAACCCTCACCTTAACCTTGGCCCACCTGTAACCCGAAACCTAACCCTTACAATAACTCTGACCCTAATCCTCGCCCTAAACCTAATTCTAATTCTAACCCTGACCCTAACCCTAACCTAACCTTAACCCTATCTTTAAGCCTACCATAAACTTAAACCTAACCCTAACCCTTAACCTTAACTCTAACCCTAACCCTAGCCCTAACCCTAACCTTAACGGTAACACTTACCCAGAACCCTCACCTTAACTGTAAATGTAACTCTAACTCTTACCCTAACCCTAAACTTAACCCTAATTATAACCTTAACCTAAACCTAACTGAAACAGTAACCCTTAACCCTAACTCTAATCCTAATCCTTAGCCTAAAACTAACCTTAACCCTAAACCTAACCCTAACCACTGACCCTAACTCTAACCCTAACCCTAAGCCGAACCCTCACCCTTAACCAGAATTTCACCCTAAAGCATAACGCTAAGCGTACCCTAACTTCATTCAAACCCGAACCCTAAGCAAAACTAACACTAACACTACACGTAACCCTAACCCTAAACCTAACCCTAACCCTGACTCTGACCTGAACCCAAACCCCTAACCCCAACCCTCTCGCTTAACATAAACTTCTCTGTAACCCTAGCCCTAAAACTAAACGTAACACTAAATCTCCCCTAACCCTGACCGTACCATAAACGTAACCCTAACTCTAAACTCAAACTAACCCTGACCCTAACCCTAACTCTAACCCTAATCCTAACCCTAAAACTTACCCTACACACTCAGCTTCAATGGAAACCTAGCACTAACCCTCATCTTACCATCTAAACCTAACCTCAACCCTTAACCTAACCCTATCTATAACCTTCACCTAGCCCTAAACCTAAACATGACTTAACCCTAACACTAACCCTAACCCTAAATCTAAACCTAACCTTAACCCTACACTTAATCCTAACCTAAGCTCTAACCCTAACCCCTAACGCTAACCCTAAGCTCAACCCTCACCCTTCAATTAAACTTTACCCCAGCTGTAGCCCTAACCCTAAGCCGAACCCTAAACCTGACCCTAACATTAACCCAAACACCTAACCCTAACCCTAAGCCTAATCCTAAACCTAACCCTAACCTTAACCCAAATGCCTAAGCCTAACCCTAACCCTCATCCTTAACCTAAACTTCACCCTAAACCTAAGGCTAACCCTAACCCTGAAAGTAAAGCTAACCCTTAACTATCCCCTAACTCTAGCCCTGACCCTAAACCTAATGCTAACCCTAGCCCTAACAGTAACACCCTAAAACATCAGCTTAATGTAAACTTAACACTAACCCTCCATGAACCCCTAACCCTGACCCTACCCGCATCCTACACCTAACCCAGACCTAAACCTAACCCTTTCTCTAACCCTAAATTAACCCTAACCTTAACTCTACCCTAACCCTAACAACAACTCTAAACCTGACCATAACCATCATCCTAAACCCTAGCACTAACTCCAACTCTAAATCTAGCCCTAAGCTAGCCCTACCCTTTACCGTAAAGCTAGCCTTAACCCTAACCTTACCCCTACCCAAACCCTAACGCTATACCTAACCCGAACACTAACCTTAACCCTACTCTAACCTTAAGCCTAACCCTGACTATTAACTGAAACTTCACCCTAACCCTAAGCCTAACTCTAACCCTAACCATAACAATTACCCTAAACCCTCGCCTTAACTGTAAACCTAACCCTAACCCTCACCCTAATCCTTAACCGTATCCCCAACCCTAAACCTAACGCTATCCCCAAACTTATCCCTAACCCTAACCCTAATACGAACAGTAACCCAAATCTAACCCTAACCCTAATATTAAACCTAAACTGAAATCTACCCTAACCATAAACCTAACCCTAACACCCTAAACCTAACGTCTAACACCGTCTATAATCCTAACCCTTACCATAACCCTCACCCTTAACCTAAACTTCACACTAACCCTAAACCTAACCTAACGCTGACCCTAGACATAACGCCTAACCCTCACCGAACCCTAAACCTATCCTTAACACTAACCTGAACACAAACCCAAACCCTAGCCCTCACCATAAAAATAACCCTCACCCTATCCTGAACTTCATCCAAACACTAACCATAACCTTAACCCTAAACCTAGACCTAACCCAAACCCTAACCTTAAACCTAACTCTAAGAATAACGCTAGTCCATCTGTAACCCTAAACCGAACACTTACAATAGCCCTGAACCTAACCCTAAAATAATCCTAATCCTAACCCTAGACCTAATCCTAACCCTACCCCTAACCTTTACCCTAAATAGAACACTAAGTCTAACCCTCAACATGGACCTAAACCTAATTCTTACCCTACACCTAACCCTAATCCTAAACCAAACCCTAACTCTGACTATAACCCTAATCGTAACAATTACCCTAAACCCTCACCTTAACTGGAAAACTAACCGTAACCCGCACCCTAAATCCTAACCGTATCCCACAACCCTAACCCTAATGCTATCCCTAACCCTAACCCTAACATTAACCTGAAACCCCTGAGCCCTAATGATAAACCTAACCCTAACACAAACCCTAACCCTAACACCAAAGCCTAGCAAAAACCTTAACACTAACTCTCACCCTAACTCTAACACTAACCCGAAACCGAATCATGCACCTAACCCTAAGCCTAAACCAAACCTAACCATGACCAGAACCGCAAGGCCTAACCGGAACCCTCACCCAAACCCTAACCCTAAACTACACCTCTAACCCCTAACGCCTTATCATAACGGTAATCCTAACCCTAACCAACCCTAACCCTAAAACTAACCCTCACCCCAACCACAAAGCCTAACACAACCATGACCCTAACCCTAAACGTAACACTAAACTTAACCCTAACCTTAAATCTAACCCTAACCCTAAAACTGAACACAACCCCTGAACGTAACCCTAACCCTGAACAGAACCTTAACACTAACCTGAAAACAAGCCCAAACCTTAGCCATAACCCTAACCCTCACCCTATCTTAAACTTCACCCTATCCCTAACCTAAAACTCACCCTGACTTTAACCCTAACCCTCCCATAAACCTAACCCTCACCTTAACCTTGGCCCACCTGTAACCCGAAACCTAACCCTTACAATAACTCTGACCCTAATCCTCGCCCTAAACCTAATTCTAATTCTAACCCTGACCCTAACCCTAACCTAACCTTAACCCTATCTTTAAGCCTACCATAAACTTAAACCTAACCCTAACCCTTAACCTTAACTCTAACCCTAACCCTAGCCCTAACCCTAACCTTAACGGTAACACTTACCCAGAACCCTCACCTTAACTGTAAATGTAACTCTAACTCTTACCCTAACCCTAAACTTAACCCTAATTATAACCTTAACCTAAACCTAACTGAAACAGTAACCCTTAACCCTAACTCTAATCCTAATCCTTAGCCTAAAACTAACCTTAACCCTAAACCTAACCCTAACCACTGACCCTAACTCTAACCCTAACCCTAAGCCGAACCTCACCCTTAACCAGAATTTCACCCTAAAGCATAACGCTAAGCGTACCCTAACTTCATTCAAACCCGAACCCTAAGCAAAACAATACTATCTCTCTATGACGTAACCCTAACCCTAAACCTAACCCTAACCCTGACTCTGACCTGAACCCAAACCCCTAACCCCAACCCTCTCGCTTAACATAAACTTCTCTGTAACCCTAGCCCTAAAACTAAACGTAACACTAAATCTCCCCTAACCCTGACCGTACCATAAACGTAACCCTAACTCTAAACTCAAAACTAACCCTGACCCTAACCCTAACTCTAACCCTAATCCTAACCCTAAAACTTACCCTACACACTCAGCTTCAATGGAAACCTAGCACTAACCCTCATCTTACCATCTAAACCTAACCTCAACCCTTAACCTAACCCTATCTATAACCTTCACCTAGCCCTAAACCTAAACATGACTTAACCCTAACACTAACCCTAACCCTAAATCTAAACCTAACCTTAACCCTACACTTAATCCTAACCTAAGCTCTAACCCTAACCCCTAACGCTAACCCTAAGCTCAACCCTCACCCTTCAATTAAACTTTACCCCAGCTGTAGCCCTAACCCTAAGCCGAACCCTAAACCTGACCCTAACATTAACCCAAACACCTAACCCTAACCCTAAGCCTAATCCTAAACCTAACCCTAACCTTAACCCAAATGCCTAAGCCTAACCCTAACCCTCATCCTTAACCTAAACTTCACCCTAAACCTAAGGCTAACCCTAACCCTGAAAGTAAAGCTAACCCTTAACTATCCCCTAACTCTAGCCCTGACCCTAAACCTAATGCTAACCCTAGCCCTAACAGTAACACCCTAAAACATCAGCTTAATGTAAACTTAACACTAACCCTCCCATGAACCCCTAACCCTGACCCTACCCCGCATCCTACACCTAACCCAGACCTAAACCTAACCCTTTCTCTAACCCTAAATTAACCCTAACCTTAAATCTACCCTAACCCTAACAACAACTCTAAACCTGACCATAACCATCATCCTAAACCCTAGCACTAACTCCAACTCTAAATCTAACCCTAAGCTAGCCCTACCCTTTACCGTAAAGCTAGCCTTAACCCTAACCTTACCCCTACCCAAACCCTAACGCTATACCTAACCCGAACACTAACCTTAACCCTACTCTAACCTTAAGCCTAACCCTGACTATTAACTGAAACTTCACCCTAACCCTAAGCCTAACTCTAACCCTAACCATAACAATTACCCTAAACCCTCGCCTTAACTGTAAACCTAACCCTAACCCTCACCCTAATCCTTAACCGTATCCCCAACCCTAAACCTAACGCTATCCCCAAACTTATCCCTAACCCTAACCCTAATACGAACAGTAACCCAAATCTAACCCTAACCCTAATATTAAACCTAAACTTAAATCTACCCTAACCATAAACCTAACCCTAACACCCTAAACCTAACGTCTAACACCGTCTATAATCCTAACCCTTACCATAACCCTCACCCTTAACCTAAACTTCACACTAACCCTAAACCTAACCTAACGCTGACCCTAGACATAACGCCTAACCCTCACCGAACCCTAAACCTATCCTTAACACTAACCTGAACACAAACCCAAACCCTAGCCCTCACCATAAAAATAACCCTCACCCTATCCTGAACTTCATCCAAACACTAACCATAACCTTAACCCTAAACCTAGACCTAACCCAAACCCTAACCTTAAACCTAACTCTAAGAATAACGCTAGTCCATCTGTAACCCTAAACCGAACACTTACAATAGCCCTGAACCTAACCCTAAAATAATCCTAATCCTAACCCTAGACCTAATCCTAACCCTACCCCTAACCTTTACCCTAAATAGAACACTAAGTCTAACCCTCAACATGGACCTAAACCTAATTCTTACCCTACACCTAACCCTAATCCTAAACCAAACCCTAACTCTGACTATAACCCTAATCGTAACAATTACCCTAAACCCTCACCTTAACTGGAAAACTAACCGTAACCCGCACCCTAAATCCTAACCGTATCCCACAACCCTAACCCTAATGCTATCCCTAACCCTAACCCTAACATTAACCTGAAACCCCTGAGCCCTAATGATAAACCTAACCCTAACACAAACCCTAACCCTAACACCAAAGCCTAGCAAAAACCTTAACACTAACTCTCACCCTAACTCTAACACTAACCCGAAACCGAATCATGCACCTAACCCTAAGCCTAAACCAAACCTAACCATGACCAGAACCGCAAGGCCTAACCGGAACCCTCACCCAAACCCTAACCCTAAACTACACCTCTAACCCCTAACGCCTTATCATAACGGTAATCCTAACCCTAACCAACCCTAACCCTAAAACTAACCCTCACCCCAACCACAAAGCCTAACACAACCATGACCCTAACCCTAAACGTAACACTAAACTTAACCCTAACCTTAAATCTAACCCTAACCCTAAAACTGAACACAACCCCTGAACGTAACCCTAACCCTGAACAGAACCTTAACACTAACCTGAAAACAAGCCCAAACCTTAGCCATAACCCTAACCCTCACCCTATCTTAAACTTCACCCTATCCCTAACCTAAAACTCACCCTGACTTTAACCCTAACCCTCCCCATAAACCTAACCCTCACCTTAACCTTGGCCCACCTGTAACCCGAAACCTAACCCTTACAATAACTCTGACCCTAATCCTCGCCCTAAACCTAATTCTAATTCTAACCCTGACCCTAACCCTAACCTAACCTTAACCCTATCTTTAAGCCTACCATAAACTTAAACCTAACCCTAACCCTTAACCTTAACTCTAACCCTAACCTTAGCCCTAACCCTAACCTTAACGGTAACACTTACCCAGAACCCTCACCTTAACTGTAAATGTAACTCTAACTCTTACCCTAACCCTAAACTTAACCCTAATTATAACCTTAACCTAAACCTAACTGAAACAGTAACCCTTAACCCTAACTCTAATCCTAATCCTTAGCCTAAAACTAACCTTAACCCTAAACCTAACCCTAACCACTGACCCTAACTCTAACCCTAACCCTAAGCCGAACCCTCACCCTTAACCAGAATTTCACCCTAAAGCATAACGCTAAGCGTACCCTAACTTCATTCAAACCCGAACCCTAAGCAAAACTAACACTAACACTACACGTAACCCTAACCCTAAACCTAACCCTAACCCTGACTCTGACCTGAACCCAAACCCCTAACCCCAACCCTCTCGCTTAACATAAACTTCTCTGTAACCCTAGCCCTAAAACTAAACGTAACACTAAATCTCCCCTAACCCTGACCGTACCATAAACGTAACCCTAACTCTAAACTCAAAACTAACCCTGACCCTAACCCTAACTCTAACCCTAATCCTAACCCTAAAACTTACCCTACACACTCAGCTTCAATGGAAACCTAGCACTAACCCTCATCTTACCATCTAAACCTAACCTCAACCCTTAACCTAACCCTATCTATAACCTTCACCTAGCCCTAAACCTAAACATGACTTAACCCTAACACTAACCCTAACCCTAAATCTAAACCTAACCTTAACCCTACACTTAATCCTAACCTAAGCTCTAACCCTAACCCCTAACGCTAACCCTAAGCTCAACCCTCACCCTTCAATTAAACTTTACCCCAGCTGTAGCCCTAACCCTAAGCCGAACCCTAAACCTGACCCTAACATTAACCCAAACACCTAACCCTAACCCTAAGCCTAATCCTAAACCTAACCCTAACCTTAACCCAAATGCCTAAGCCTAACCCTAACCCTCATCCTTAACCTAAACTTCACCCTAAACCTAAGGCTAACCCTAACCCTGAAAATAAAGCTAACCCTTAACTATCCCCTAACTCTAGCCCTGACCCTAAACCTAATGCTAACCCTAGCCCTAACAGTAACACCCTAAAACATCAGCTTAATGTAAACTTAACACTAACCCTCCCATGAACCCCTAACCCTGACCCTACCCCGCATCCTACACCTAACCCAGACCTAAACCTAACCCTTTCTCTAACCCTAAATTAACCCTAACCTTAAATCTACCCTAACCCTAACAACAACTCTAAACCTGACCATAACCATCATCCTAAACCCTAGCACTAACTCCAACTCTAAATCTAACCCTAAGCTAGCCCTACCCTTTACCGTAAAGCTAGCCTTAACCCTAACCTTACCCCTACCCAAACCCTAACGCTATACCTAACCCGAACACTAACCTTAACCCTACTCTAACCTTAAGCCTAACCCTGACTATTAACTGAAACTTCACCCTAACCCTAAGCCTAACTCTAACCCTAACCATAACAATTACCCTAAACCCTCGCCTTAACTGTAAACCTAACCCTAACCCTCACCCTAATCCTTAACCGTATCCCCAACCCTAAACCTAACGCTATCCCCAAACTTATCCCTAACCCTAACCCTAATACGAACAGTAACCCAAATCTAACCCTAACCCTAATATTAAACCTAAACTTAAATCTACCCTAACCATAAACCTAACCCTAACACCCTAAACCTAACGTCTAACACCGTCTATAATCCTAACCCTTACCATAACCCTCACCCTTAACCTAAACTTCACACTAACCCTAAACCTAACCTAACGCTGACCCTAGACATAACGCCTAACCCTCACCGAACCCTAAACCTATCCTTAACACTAACCTGAACACAAACCCAAACCCTAGCCCTCACCATAAAAATAACCCTCACCCTATCCTGAACTTCATCCAAACACTAACCATAACCTTAACCCTAAACCTAGACCTAACCCAAACCCTAACCTTAAACCTAACTCTAAGAATAACGCTGGTCCATCTGTAACCCTAAACCGAACACTTACAATAGCCCTGAACCTAACCCTAAAATAATCCTAATCCTAACCCTAGACCTAATCCTAACCCTACCCCTAACCTTTACCCTAAATAGAACACTAAGTCTAACCCTCAACATGGACCTAAACCTAATTCTTACCCTACACCTAACCCTAATCCTAAACCAAACCCTAACTCTGACTATAACCCTAATCGTAACAATTACCCTAAACCCTCACCTTAACTGGAAAACTAACCGTAACCCGCACCCTAAATCCTAACCGTATCCCACAACCCTAACCCTAATGCTATCCCTAACCCTAACCCTAACATTAACCTGAAACCCCTGAGCCCTAATGATAAACCTAACCCTAACACAAACCCTAACCCTAACACCAAAGCCTAGCAAAAACCTTAACACTAACTCTCACCCTAACTCTAACACTAACCCGAAACCGAATCATGCACCTAACCCTAAGCCTAAACCAAACCTAACCATGACCAGAACCGCAAGGCCTAACCGGAACCCTCACCCAAACCCTAACCCTAAACTACACCTCTAACCCCTAACGCCTTATCATAACGGTAATCCTAACCCTAACCAACCCTAACCCTAAAACTAACCCTCACCCCAACCACAAAGCCTAACACAACCATGACCCTAACCCTAAACGTAACACTAAACTTAACCCTAACCTTAAATCTAACCCTAACCCTAAAACTGAACACAACCCCTGAACGTAACCCTAACCCTGAACAGAACCTTAACACTAACCTGAAAAGAAGCCCAAACCTTAGCCATAACCCTAACCCTCACCCTATCTTAAACTTCACCCTATCCCTAACCTAAAACTCACCCTGACTTTAACCCTAACCCTCCCCATAAACCTAACCCTCACCTTAACCTTGGCCCACCTGTAACCCGAAACCTAACCCTTACAATAACTCTGACCCTAATCCTCGCCCTAAACCTAATTCTAATTCTAACCCTGACCCTAACCCTAACCTAACCTTAACCCTATCTTTAAGCCTACCATAAACTTAAACCTAACCCTAACCCTTAACCTTAACTCTAACCCTAACCCTAGCCCTAACCCTAACCTTAACGGTAACACTTACCCAGAACCCTCACCTTAACTGTAAATGTAACTCTAACTCTTACCCTAACCCTAAACTTAACCCTAATTATAACCTTAACCTAAACCTAACTGAAACAGTAACCCTTAACCCTAACTCTAATCCTAATCCTTAGCCTAAAACTAACCTTAACCCTAAACCTAACCCTAACCACTGTCCCTAACTCTAACCCTAACCCTAAGCCGAACCCTCACCCTTAACCAGAATTTCACCCTAAAGCATAACGCTAAGCGTACCCTAACTTCATTCAAACCCGAACCCTAAGCAAAACTAACACTAACACTACACGTAACCCTAACCCTAACCCTAAACCTAACCCTAACCCTGACTCTGACCTGAACCCAAACCCCTAACCCCAACCCTCTCGCTTAACATAAACTTCTCTGTAACCCTAGCCCTAAAACTAAACGTAACACTAAATCTCCCCTAACCCTGACCGTACCATAAACGTAACCCTAACTCTAAACTCAAAACTAACCCTGACCCTAACCCTAACTCTTACCCTAATCCTAACCCTAAAACTTACCCTACACACTCAGCTTCAATGGAAACCTAGCACTAACCCTCATCTTACCATCTAAACCTAACCTCAACCCTTAACCTAACCCTATCTATAACCTTCACCTAGCCCTAAACCTAAACATGACTTAACCCTAACACTAACCCTAACCCTAAATCTAAACCTAACCTTAACCCTACACTTAATCCTAACCTAAGCTCTAACCCTAACCCCTAACGCTAACCCTAAGCTCAACCCTCACCCTTCAATTAAACTTTACCCCAGCTGTAGCCCTAACCCTAAGCCGAACCCTAAACCTGACCCTAACATTAACCCAAACACCTAACCCTAACCCTAAGCCTAATCCTAAACCTAACCCTAACCTTAACCCAAATGCCTAAGCCTAACCCTAACCCTCATCCTTAACCTAAACTTCACCCTAAACCTAAGGCTAACCCTAACCCTGAAAGTAAAGCTAACCCTTAACTATCCCCTAACTCTAGCCCTGACCCTAAACCTAATGCTAACCCTAGCCCTAACAGTAACACCCTAAAACATCAGCTTAATGTAAACTTAACACTAACCCTCCCATGAACCCCTAACCCTGACCCTACCCCGCATCCTACACCTAACCCAGACCTAAACCTAACCCTTTCTCTAACCCTAAATTAACCCTAACCTTAAATCTACCCTAACCCTAACAACAACTCTAAACCTGACCATAACCATCATCCTAAACCCTAGCACTAACTCCAACTCTAAATCTAACCCTAAGCTAGCCCTACCCTTTACCGTAAACCTAGCCTTAACCTTAACCTTACCCCTACCCAAACCCTAACGCTATACCTAACCCGAACACTAACCTTAACCCTACTCTAACCTTAAGCCTAACCCTGACTATTAACTGAAACTTCACCCTAACCCTAAGCCTAACTCTAACTCTAACCCTAACCATAACAATTACCCTAAACCCTCGCCTTAACTGTAAACCTAACCCTAACCCTCACCCTAATCCTTAACCGTATCCCCAACCCTAAACCTAACGCTATCCCCAAACTTATCCCTAACCCTAACCCTAATACGAACAGTAACCCAAATCTAACCCTAACCCTAATATTAAACCTAAACTTAAATCTACCCTAACCATAAACCTAACCCTAACACCCTAAACCTAACGTCTAACACCGTCTATAATCCTAACCCTTACCATAACCCTCACCCTTAACCTAAACTTCACACTAACCCTAAACCTAACCTAACGCTGACCCTAGACATAACGCCTAACCCTCACCGAACCCTAAACCTATCCTTAACACTAACCTGAACACAAACCCAAACCCTAGCCCTCACCATAAAAATAACCCTCACCCTATCCTGAACTTCATCCAAACACTAACCATAACCTTAACCCTAAACCTAGACCTAACCCAAACCCTAACCTTAAACCTAACTCTAAGAATAACGCTAGTCCATCTGTAACCCTAAACCGAACACTTACAATAGCCCTGAACCTAACCCTAAAATAATCCTAATCCTAACCCTAGACCTAATCCTAACCCTACCCCTAACCTTTACCCTAAATAGAACACTAAGTCTAACCCTCAACATGGACCTAAACCTAATTCTTACCCTACACCTAACCCTAATCCTAAACCAAACCCTAACTCTGACTATAACCCTAATCGTAACAATTACCCTAAACCCTCACCTTAACTGGAAAACTAACCGTAACCCGCACCCTAAATCCTAACCGTATCCCACAACCCTAACCCTAATGCTATCCCTAACCCTAACCCTAACATTAACCTGAAACCCCTGAGCCCTAATGATAAACCTAACCCTAACACAAACCCTAACCCTAACACCAAAGCCTAGCAAAAACCTTAACACTAACTCTCACCCTAACTCTAACACTAACCCGAAACCGAATCATGCACCTAACCCTAAGCCTAAACCAAACCTAACCATGACCAGAACCGCAAGGCCTAACCGGAACCCTCACCCAAACCCTAACCCTAAACTACACCTCTAACCCCTAACGCCTTATCATAACGGTAATCCTAACCCTAACCAACCCTAACCCTAAAACTAACCCTCACCCCAACCACAAAGCCTAACACAACCATGACCCTAACCCTAAACGTAACACTAAACTTAACCCTAACCTTAAATCTAACCCTAACCCTAAAACTGAACACAACCCCTGAACGTAACCCTAACCCTGAACAGAACCTTAACACTAACCTGAAAACAAGCCCAAACCTTAGCCATAACCCTAACCCTCACCCTATCTTAAACTTCACCCTATCCCTAACCTAAAACTCACCCTGACTTTAACCCTAACCCTCCCCATAAACCTAACCCTCACCTTAACCTTGGCCCACCTGTAACCCGAAACCTAACCCTTACAATAACTCTGACCCTAATCCTCGCCCTAAACCTAATTCTAATTCTAACCCTGACCCTAACCCTAACCTAACCTTAACCCTATCTTTAAGCCTACCATAAACTTAAACCTAACCCTAACCCTTAACCTTAACTCTAACCCTAACCCTAGCCCTAACCCTAACCTTAACGGTAACACTTACCCAGAACCCTCACCTTAACTGTAAATGTAACTCTAACTCTTACCCTAACCCTAAACTTAACCCTAATTATAACCTTAACCTAAACCTAACTGAAACAGTAACCCTTAACCCTAACTCTAATCCTAATCCTTAGCCTAAAACTAACCTTAACCCTAAACCTAACCCTAACCACTGACCCTAACTCTAACCCTAACCCTAAGCCGAACCCTCACCCTTAACCAGAATTTCACCCTAAAGCATAACGCTAAGCGTACCCTAACTTCATTCAAACCCGAACCCTAAGCAAAACTAACACTAACACTACACGTAACCCTAACCCTAACCCTAAACCTAACCCTAACCCTGACTCTGACCTGAACCCAAACCCCTAACCCCAACCCTCTCGCTTAACATAAACTTCTCTGTAACCCTAGCCCTAAAACTAAACGTAACACTAAATCTCCCCTAACCCTGACCGTACCATAAACGTAACCCTAACTCTAAACTCAAAACTAACCCTGACCCTAACCCTAACTCTAACCCTAATCCTAACCCTAAAACTTACCCTACACACTCAGCTTCAATGGAAACCTAGCACTAACCCTCATCTTACCATCTAAACCTAACCTCAACCCTTAACCTAACCCTATCTATAACCTTCACCTAGCCCTAAACCTAAACATGACTTAACCCTAACACTAACCCTAACCCTAAATCTAAACCTAACCTTAACCCTACACTTAATCCTAACCTAAGCTCTAACCCTAACCCCTAACGCTAACCCTAAGCTCAACCCTCACCCTTCAATTAAACTTTACCCCAGCTGTAGCCCTAACCCTAAGCCGAACCCTAAACCTGACCCTAACATTAACCCAAACACCTAACCCTAACCCTAAGCCTAATCCTAAACCTAACCCTAACCTTAACCCAAATGCCTAAGCCTAACCCTAACCCTCATCCTTAACCTAAACTTCACCCTAAACCTAAGGCTAACCCTAACCCTGAAAATAAAGCTAACCCTTAACTATCCCCTAACTCTAGCCCTGACCCTAAACCTAATGCTAACCCTAGCCCTAACAGTAACACCCTAAAACATCAGCTTAATGTAAACTTAACACTAACCCTCCCATGAACCCCTAACCCTGACCCTACCCCGCATCCTACACCTAACCCAGACCTAAACCTAACCCTTTCTCTAACCCTAAAT
This sequence comes from Loxodonta africana, assembly GCF_030014295.1. Taxonomy (NCBI): domain Eukaryota; kingdom Metazoa; phylum Chordata; class Mammalia; order Proboscidea; family Elephantidae; genus Loxodonta; species Loxodonta africana. The sequence continues at coordinate 55,196 of NW_026975091.1, read as the reverse complement.
TAACCCTAACCTTAAATCTACCCTAACCCTAACAACAACTCTAAACCTGACCATAACCATCATCCTAAACCCTAGCACTAACTCCAACTCTAAATCTAACCCTAAGCTAGCCCTACCCTTTACCGTAAAGCTAGCCTTAACCCTAACCTTACCCCTACCCAAACCCTAACGCTATACCTAACCCGAACACTAACCTTAACCCTACTCTAACCTTAAGCCTAACCCTGACTATTAACTGAAACTTCACCCTAACCCTAAGCCTAACTCTAACCCTAACCATAACAATTACCCTAAACCCTCGCCTTAACTGTAAACCTAACCCTAACCCTCACCCTAATCCTTAACCGTATCCCCAACCCTAAACCTAACGCTATCCCCAAACTTATCCCTAACCCTAACCCTAATACGAACAGTAACCCAAATCTAACCCTAACCCTAATATTAAACCTAAACTTAAATCTACCCTAACCATAAACCTAACCCTAACACCCTAAACCTAACGTCTAACACCGTCTATAATCCTAACCCTTACCATAACCCTCACCCTTAACCTAAACTTCACACTAACCCTAAACCTAACCTAACGCTGACCCTAGACATAACGCCTAACCCTCACCGAACCCTAAACCTATCCTTAACACTAACCTGAACACAAACCCAAACCCTAGCCCTCACCATAAAAATAACCCTCACCCTATCCTGAACTTCATCCAAACACTAACCATAACCTTAACCCTAAACCTAGACCTAACCCAAACCCTAACCTTAAACCTAACTCTAAGAATAACGCTGGTCCATCTGTAACCCTAAACCGAACACTTACAATAGCCCTGAACCTAACCCTAAAATAATCCTAATCCTAACCCTAGACCTAATCCTAACCCTACCCCTAACCTTTACCCTAAATAGAACACTAAGTCTAACCCTCAACATGGACCTAAACCTAATTCTTACCCTACACCTAACCCTAATCCTAAACCAAACCCTAACTCTGACTATAACCCTAATCGTAACAATTACCCTAAACCCTCACCTTAACTGGAAAACTAACCGTAACCCGCACCCTAAATCCTAACCGTATCCCACAACCCTAACCCTAATGCTATCCCTAACCCTAACCCTAACATTAACCTGAAACCCCTGAGCCCTAATGATAAACCTAACCCTAACACAAACCCTAACCCTAACACCAAAGCCTAGCAAAAACCTTAACACTAACTCTCACCCTAACTCTAACACTAACCCGAAACCGAATCATGCACCTAACCCTAAGCCTAAACCAAACCTAACCATGACCAGAACCGCAAGGCCTAACCGGAACCCTCACCCAAACCCTAACCCTAAACTACACCTCTAACCCCTAACGCCTTATCATAACGGTAATCCTAACCCTAACCAACCCTAACCCTAAAACTAACCCTCACCCCAACCACAAAGCCTAACACAACCATGACCCTAACCCTAAACGTAACACTAAACTTAACCCTAACCTTAAATCTAACCCTAACCCTAAAACTGAACACAACCCCTGAACGTAACCCTAACCCTGAACAGAACCTTAACACTAACCTGAAAAGAAGCCCAAACCTTAGCCATAACCCTAACCCTCACCCTATCTTAAACTTCACCCTATCCCTAACCTAAAACTCACCCTGACTTTAACCCTAACCCTCCCCATAAACCTAACCCTCACCTTAACCTTGGCCCACCTGTAACCCGAAACCTAACCCTTACAATAACTCTGACCCTAATCCTCGCCCTAAACCTAATTCTAATTCTAACCCTGACCCTAACCCTAACCTAACCTTAACCCTATCTTTAAGCCTACCATAAACTTAAACCTAACCCTAACCCTTAACCTTAACTCTAACCCTAACCCTAGCCCTAACCCTAACCTTAACGGTAACACTTACCCAGAACCCTCACCTTAACTGTAAATGTAACTCTAACTCTTACCCTAACCCTAAACTTAACCCTAATTATAACCTTAACCTAAACCTAACTGAAACAGTAACCCTTAACCCTAACTCTAATCCTAATCCTTAGCCTAAAACTAACCTTAACCCTAAACCTAACCCTAACCACTGTCCCTAACTCTAACCCTAACCCTAAGCCGAACCCTCACCCTTAACCAGAATTTCACCCTAAAGCATAACGCTAAGCGTACCCTAACTTCATTCAAACCCGAACCCTAAGCAAAACTAACACTAACACTACACGTAACCCTAACCCTAACCCTAAACCTAACCCTAACCCTGACTCTGACCTGAACCCAAACCCCTAACCCCAACCCTCTCGCTTAACATAAACTTCTCTGTAACCCTAGCCCTAAAACTAAACGTAACACTAAATCTCCCCTAACCCTGACCGTACCATAAACGTAACCCTAACTCTAAACTCAAAACTAACCCTGACCCTAACCCTAACTCTTACCCTAATCCTAACCCTAAAACTTACCCTACACACTCAGCTTCAATGGAAACCTAGCACTAACCCTCATCTTACCATCTAAACCTAACCTCAACCCTTAACCTAACCCTATCTATAACCTTCACCTAGCCCTAAACCTAAACATGACTTAACCCTAACACTAACCCTAACCCTAAATCTAAACCTAACCTTAACCCTACACTTAATCCTAACCTAAGCTCTAACCCTAACCCCTAACGCTAACCCTAAGCTCAACCCTCACCCTTCAATTAAACTTTACCCCAGCTGTAGCCCTAACCCTAAGCCGAACCCTAAACCTGACCCTAACATTAACCCAAACACCTAACCCTAACCCTAAGCCTAATCCTAAACCTAACCCTAACCTTAACCCAAATGCCTAAGCCTAACCCTAACCCTCATCCTTAACCTAAACTTCACCCTAAACCTAAGGCTAACCCTAACCCTGAAAGTAAAGCTAACCCTTAACTATCCCCTAACTCTAGCCCTGACCCTAAACCTAATGCTAACCCTAGCCCTAACAGTAACACCCTAAAACATCAGCTTAATGTAAACTTAACACTAACCCTCCCATGAACCCCTAACCCTGACCCTACCCCGCATCCTACACCTAACCCAGACCTAAACCTAACCCTTTCTCTAACCCTAAATTAACCCTAACCTTAAATCTACCCTAACCCTAACAACAACTCTAAACCTGACCATAACCATCATCCTAAACCCTAGCACTAACTCCAACTCTAAATCTAACCCTAAGCTAGCCCTACCCTTTACCGTAAACCTAGCCTTAACCTTAACCTTACCCCTACCCAAACCCTAACGCTATACCTAACCCGAACACTAACCTTAACCCTACTCTAACCTTAAGCCTAACCCTGACTATTAACTGAAACTTCACCCTAACCCTAAGCCTAACTCTAACTCTAACCCTAACCATAACAATTACCCTAAACCCTCGCCTTAACTGTAAACCTAACCCTAACCCTCACCCTAATCCTTAACCGTATCCCCAACCCTAAACCTAACGCTATCCCCAAACTTATCCCTAACCCTAACCCTAATACGAACAGTAACCCAAATCTAACCCTAACCCTAATATTAAACCTAAACTTAAATCTACCCTAACCATAAACCTAACCCTAACACCCTAAACCTAACGTCTAACACCGTCTATAATCCTAACCCTTACCATAACCCTCACCCTTAACCTAAACTTCACACTAACCCTAAACCTAACCTAACGCTGACCCTAGACATAACGCCTAACCCTCACCGAACCCTAAACCTATCCTTAACACTAACCTGAACACAAACCCAAACCCTAGCCCTCACCATAAAAATAACCCTCACCCTATCCTGAACTTCATCCAAACACTAACCATAACCTTAACCCTAAACCTAGACCTAACCCAAACCCTAACCTTAAACCTAACTCTAAGAATAACGCTAGTCCATCTGTAACCCTAAACCGAACACTTACAATAGCCCTGAACCTAACCCTAAAATAATCCTAATCCTAACCCTAGACCTAATCCTAACCCTACCCCTAACCTTTACCCTAAATAGAACACTAAGTCTAACCCTCAACATGGACCTAAACCTAATTCTTACCCTACACCTAACCCTAATCCTAAACCAAACCCTAACTCTGACTATAACCCTAATCGTAACAATTACCCTAAACCCTCACCTTAACTGGAAAACTAACCGTAACCCGCACCCTAAATCCTAACCGTATCCCACAACCCTAACCCTAATGCTATCCCTAACCCTAACCCTAACATTAACCTGAAACCCCTGAGCCCTAATGATAAACCTAACCCTAACACAAACCCTAACCCTAACACCAAAGCCTAGCAAAAACCTTAACACTAACTCTCACCCTAACTCTAACACTAACCCGAAACCGAATCATGCACCTAACCCTAAGCCTAAACCAAACCTAACCATGACCAGAACCGCAAGGCCTAACCGGAACCCTCACCCAAACCCTAACCCTAAACTACACCTCTAACCCCTAACGCCTTATCATAACGGTAATCCTAACCCTAACCAACCCTAACCCTAAAACTAACCCTCACCCCAACCACAAAGCCTAACACAACCATGACCCTAACCCTAAACGTAACACTAAACTTAACCCTAACCTTAAATCTAACCCTAACCCTAAAACTGAACACAACCCCTGAACGTAACCCTAACCCTGAACAGAACCTTAACACTAACCTGAAAAGAAGCCCAAACCTTAGCCATAACCCTAACCCTCACCCTATCTTAAACTTCACCCTATCCCTAACCTAAAACTCACCCTGACTTTAACCCTAACCCTCCCCATAAACCTAACCCTCACCTTAACCTTGGCCCACCTGTAACCCGAAACCTAACCCTTACAATAACTCTGACCCTAATCCTCGCCCTAAACCTAATTCTAATTCTAACCCTGACCCTAACCCTAACCTAACCTTAACCCTATCTTTAAGCCTACCATAAACTTAAACCTAACCCTAACCCTTAACCTTAACTCTAACCCTAACCCTAGCCCTAACCCTAACCTTAACGGTAACACTTACCCAGAACCCTCACCTTAACTGTAAATGTAACTCTAACTCTTACCCTAACCCTAAACTTAACCCTAATTATAACCTTAACCTAAACCTAACTGAAACAGTAACCCTTAACCCTAACTCTAATCCTAATCCTTAGCCTAAAACTAACCTTAACCCTAAACCTAACCCTAACCACTGACCCTAACTCTAACCCTAACCCTAAGCCGAACCCTCACCCTTAACCAGAATTTCACCCTAAAGCATAACGCTAAGCGTACCCTAACTTCATTCAAACCCGAACCCTAAGCAAAACTAACACTAACACTACACGTAACCCTAACCCTAAACCTAAACCTAACCCTAACCCTGACTCTGACCTGAACCCAAACCCCTAACCCCAACCCTCTCGCTTAACATAAACTTCTCTGTAACCCTAGCCCTAAAACTAAACGTAACACTAAATCTCCCCTAACCCTGACCGTACCATAAACGTAACCCTAACTCTAAACTCAAAACTAACCCTGACCCTAACCCTAACTCTTACCCTAATCCTAACCCTAAAACTTACCCTACACACTCAGCTTCAATGGAAACCTAGCACTAACCCTCATCTTACCATCTAAACCTAACCTCAACCCTTAACCTAACCCTATCTATAACCTTCACCTAGCCCTAAACCTAAACATGACTTAACCCTAACACTAACCCTAACCCTAAATCTAAACCTAACCTTAACCCTACACTTAATCCTAACCTAAGCTCTAACCCTAACCCCTAACGCTAACCCTAAGCTCAACCCTCACCCTTCAATTAAACTTTACCCCAGCTGTAGCCCTAACCCTAAGCCGAACCCTAAACCTGACCCTAACATTAACCCAAACACCTAACCCTAACCCTAAGCCTAATCCTAAACCTAACCCTAACCTTAACCCAAATGCCTAAGCCTAACCCTAACCCTCATCCTTAACCTAAACTTCACCCTAAACCTAAGGCTAACCCTAACCCTGAAAGTAAAGCTAACCCTTAACTATCCCCTAACTCTAGCCCTGACCCTAAACCTAATGCTAACCCTAGCCCTAACAGTAACACCCTAAAACATCAGCTTAATGTAAACTTAACACTAACCCTCCCATGAACCCCTAACCCTGACCCTACCCCGCATCCTACACCTAACCCAGACCTAAACCTAACCCTTTCTCTAACCCTAAATTAACCCTAACCTTAAATCTACCCTAACCCTAACAACAACTCTAAACCTGACCATAACCATCATCCTAAACCCTAGCACTAACTCCAACTCTAAATCTAACCCTAAGCTAGCCCTACCCTTTACCGTAAACCTAGCCTTAACCTTAACCTTACCCCTACCCAAACCCTAACGCTATACCTAACCCGAACACTAACCTTAACCCTACTCTAACCTTAAGCCTAACCCTGACTATTAACTGAAACTTCACCCTAACCCTAAGCCTAACTCTAACTCTAACCCTAACCATAACAATTACCCTAAACCCTCGCCTTAACTGTAAACCTAACCCTAACCCTCACCCTAATCCTTAACCGTATCCCCAACCCTAAACCTAACGCTATCCCCAAACTTATCCCTAACCCTAACCCTAATACGAACAGTAACCCAAATCTAACCCTAACCCTAATATTAAACCTAAACTTAAATCTACCCTAACCATAAACCTAACCCTAACACCCTAAACCTAACGTCTAACACCGTCTATAATCCTAACCCTTACCATAACCCTCACCCTTAACCTAAACTTCACACTAACCCTAAACCTAACCTAACGCTGACCCTAGACATAACGCCTAACCCTCACCGAACCCTAAACCTATCCTTAACACTAACCTGAACACAAACCCAAACCCTAGCCCTCACCATAAAAATAACCCTCACCCTATCCTGAACTTCATCCAAACACTAACCATAACCTTAACCCTAAACCTAGACCTAACCCAAACCCTAACCTTAAACCTAACTCTAAGAATAACGCTAGTCCATCTGTAACCCTAAACCGAACACTTACAATAGCCCTGAACCTAACCCTAAAATAATCCTAATCCTAACCCTAGACCTAATCCTAACCCTACCCCTAACCTTTACCCTAAATAGAACACTAAGTCTAACCCTCAACATGGACCTAAACCTAATTCTTACCCTACACCTAACCCTAATCCTAAACCAAACCCTAACTCTGACTATAACCCTAATCGTAACAATTACCCTAAACCCTCACCTTAACTGGAAAACTAACCGTAACCCGCACCCTAAATCCTAACCGTATCCCACAACCCTAACCCTAATGCTATCCCTAACCCTAACCCTAACATTAACCTGAAACCCCTGAGCCCTAATGATAAACCTAACCCTAACACAAACCCTAACCCTAACACCAAAGCCTAGCAAAAACCTTAACACTAACTCTCACCCTAACTCTAACACTAACCCGAAACCGAATCATGCACCTAACCCTAAGCCTAAACCAAACCTAACCATGACCAGAACCGCAAGGCCTAACCGGAACCCTCACCCAAACCCTAACCCTAAACTACACCTCTAACCCCTAACGCCTTATCATAACGGTAATCCTAACCCTAACCAACCCTAACCCTAAAACTAACCCTCACCCCAACCACAAAGCCTAACACAACCATGACCCTAACCCTAAACGTAACACTAAACTTAACCCTAACCTTAAATCTAACCCTAACCCTAAAACTGAACACAACCCCTGAACGTAACCCTAACCCTGAACAGAACCTTAACACTAACCTGAAAAGAAGCCCAAACCTTAGCCATAACCCTAACCCTCACCCTATCTTAAACTTCACCCTATCCCTAACCTAAAACTCACCCTGACTTTAACCCTAACCCTCCCCATAAACCTAACCCTCACCTTAACCTTGGCCCACCTGTAACCCGAAACCTAACCCTTACAATAACTCTGACCCTAATCCTCGCCCTAAACCTAATTCTAATTCTAACCCTGACCCTAACCCTAACCTAACCTTAACCCTATCTTTAAGCCTACCATAAACTTAAACCTAACCCTAACCCTTAACCTTAACTCTAACCCTAACCCTAGCCCTAACCCTAACCTTAACGGTAACACTTACCCAGAACCCTCACCTTAACTGTAAATGTAACTCTAACTCTTACCCTAACCCTAAACTTAACCCTAATTATAACCTTAACCTAAACCTAACTGAAACAGTAACCCTTAACCCTAACTCTAATCCTAATCCTTAGCCTAAAACTAACCTTAACCCTAAACCTAACCCTAACCACTGACCCTAACTCTAACCCTAACCCTAAGCCGAACCCTCACCCTTAACCAGAATTTCACCCTAAAGCATAACGCTAAGCGTACCCTAACTTCATTCAAACCCGAACCCTAAGCAAAACTAACACTAACACTACACGTAACCCTAACCCTAACCCTAAACCTAACCCTAACCCTGACTCTGACCTGAACCCAAACCCCTAACCCCAACCCTCTCGCTTAACATAAACTTCTCTGTAACCCTAGCCCTAAAACTAAACGTAACACTAAATCTCCCCTAACCCTGACCGTACCATAAACGTAACCCTAACTCTAAACTCAAAACTAACCCTGACCCTAACCCTAACTCTAACCCTAATCCTAACCCTAAAACTTACCCTACACACTCAGCTTCAATGGAAACCTAGCACTAACCCTCATCTTACCATCTAAACCTAACCTCAACCCTTAACCTAACCCTATCTATAACCTTCACCTAGCCCTAAACCTAAACATGACTTAACCCTAACACTAACCCTAACCCTAAATCTAAACCTAACCTTAACCCTACACTTAATCCTAACCTAAGCTCTAACCCTAACCCCTAACGCTAACCCTAAGCTCAACCCTCACCCTTCAATTAAACTTTACCCCAGCTGTAGCCCTAACCCTAAACCGAACCCTAAACCTGACCCTAACATTAACCCAAACACCTAACCCTAACCCTAAGCCTAATCCTAAACCTAACCCTAACCTTAACCCAAATGCCTAAGCCTAACCCTAACCCTCATCCTTAACCTAAACTTCACCCTAAACCTAAGGCTAACCCTAACCCTGAAAGTAAAGCTAACCCTTAACTATCCCCTAACTCTAGCCCTGACCCTAAACCTAATGCTAACCCTAGCCCTAACAGTAACACCCTAAAACATCAGCTTAATGTAAACTTAACACTAACCCTCCCATGAACCCCTAACCCTGACCCTACCCCGCATCCTACACCTAACCCAGACCTAAACCTAACCCTTTCTCTAACCCTAAATTAACCCTAACCTTAAATCTACCCTAACCCTAACAACAACTCTAAACCTGACCATAACCATCACCCTAAACCCTAGCACTAACTCCAACTCTAAATCTAACCCTAAGCTAGCCCTACCCTTTACCGTAAACCTAGCCTTAACCTTAACCTTACCCCTACCCAAACCCTAACGCTATACCTAACCCGAACACTAACCTTAACCCTACTCTAACCTTAAGCCTAACCCTGACTATTAACTGAAACTTCACCCTAACCCTAAGCCTAACTCTAACTCTAACCCTAACCATAACAATTACCCTAAACCCTCGCCTTAACTGTAAACCTAACCCTAACCCTCACCCTAATCCTTAACCGTATCCCCAACCCTAAACCTAACGCTATCCCCAAACTTATCCCTAACCCTAACCCTAATACGAACAGTAACCCAAATCTAACCCTAACCCTAATATTAAACCTAAACTTAAATCTACCCTAACCATAAACCTAACCCTAACACCCTAAACCTAACGTCTAACACCGTCTATAATCCTAACCCTTACCATAACCCTCACCCTTAACCTAAACTTCACACTAACCCTAAACCTAACCTAACGCTGACCCTAGACATAACGCCTAACCCTCACCGAACCCTAAACCTATCCTTAACACTAACCTGAACACAAACCCAAACCCTAGCCCTCACCATAAAAATAACCCTCACCCTATCCTGAACTTCATCCAAACACTAACCATAACCTTAACCCTAAACCTAGACCTAACCCAAACCCTAACCTTAAACCTAACTCTAAGAATAACGCTAGTCCATCTGTAACCCTAAACCGAACACTTACAATAGCCCTGAACCTAACCCTAAAATAATCCTAATCCTAACCCTAGACCTAATCCTAACCCTACCCCTAACCTTTACCCTAAATAGAACACTAAGTCTAACCCTCAACATGGACCTAAACCTAATTCTTACCCTACACCTAACCCTAATCCTAAACCAAACCCTAACTCTGACTATAACCCTAATCGTAACAATTACCCTAAACCCTCACCTTAACTGGAAAACTAACCGTAACCCGCACCCTAAATCCTAACCGTATCCCACAACCCTAACCCTAATGCTATCCCTAACCCTAACCCTAACATTAACCTGAAACCCCTGAGCCCTAATGATAAACCTAACCCTAACACAAACCCTAACCCTAACACCAAAGCCTAGCAAAAACCTTAACACTAACTCTCACCCTAACTCTAACACTAACCCGAAACCGAATCATGCACCTAACCCTAAGCCTAAACCAAACCTAACCATGACCAGAACCGCAAGGCCTAACCGGAACCCTCACCCAAACCCTAACCCTAAACTACACCTCTAACCCCTAACGCCTTATCATAACGGTAATCCTAACCCTAACCAACCCTAACCCTAAAACTAACCCTCACCCCAACCACAAAGCCTAACACAACCATGACCCTAACCCTAAACTTAACACTAAACTTAACCCTAACCTTAAATCTAACCCTAACCCTAAAACTGAACACAACCCCTGAACGTAACCCTAACCCTGAACAGAACCTTAACACTAACCTGAAAACAAGCCCAAACCTTAGCCATAACCCTAACCCTCACCCTATCTTAAACTTCACCCTATCCCTAACCTAAAACTCACCCTGACTTTAACCCTAACCCTCCCCATAAACCTAACCCTCACCTTAACCTTGGCCCACCTGTAACCCGAAACCTAACCCTTACAATAACTCTGACCCTAATCCTCGCCCTAAACCTAATTCTAATTCTAACCCTGACCCTAACCCTAACCTAACCTTAACCCTATCTTTAAGCCTACCATAAACTTAAACCTAACCCTAACCCTTAACCTTAACTCTAACCCTAACCCTAGCCCTAACCCTAACCTTAACGGTAACACTTACCCAGAACCCTCACCTTAACTGTAAATGTAACTCTAACTCTTACCCTAACCCTAAACTTAACCCTAATTATAACCTTAACCTAAACCTAACTGAAACAGTAACCCTTAACCCTAACTCTAATCCTAATCCTTAGCCTAAAACTAACCTTAACCCTAAACCTAACCCTAACCACTGTCCCTAACTCTAACCCTAACCCTAAGCCGAACCCTCACCCTTAACCAGAATTTCACCCTAAAGCATAACGCTAAGCGTACCCTAACTTCATTCAAACCCGAACCCTAAGCAAAACTAACACTAACACTACACGTAACCCTAACCCTAACCCTAAACCTAACCCTAACCCTGACTCTGACCTGAACCCAAACCCCTAACCCCAACCCTCTCGCTTAACATAAACTTCTCTGTAACCCTAGCCCTAAAACTAAACGTAACACTAAATCTCCCCTAACCCTGACCGTACCATAAACGTAACCCTAACTCTAAACTCAAAACTAACCCTGACCCTAACCCTAACTCTTACCCTAATCCTAACCCTAAAACTTACCCTACACACTCAGCTTCAATGGAAACCTAGCACTAACCCTCATCTTACCATCTAAACCTAACCTCAACCCTTAACCTAACCCTATCTATAACCTTCACCTAGCCCTAAACCTAAACATGACTTAACCCTAACACTAACCCTAACCCTAAATCTAAACCTAACCTTAACCCTACACTTAATCCTAACCTAAGCTCTAACCCTAACCCCTAACGCTAACCCTAAGCTCAACCCTCACCCTTCAATTAAACTTTACCCCAGCTGTAGCCCTAACCCTAAGCCGAACCCTAAACCTGACCCTAACATTAACCCAAACACCTAACCCTAACCCTAAGCCTAATCCTAAACCTAACCCTAACCTTAACCCAAATGCCTAAGCCTAACCCTAACCCTCATCCTTAACCTAAACTTCACCCTAAACCTAAGGCTAACCCTAACCCTGAAAGTAAAGCTAACCCTTAACTATCCCCTAACTCTAGCCCTGACCCTAAACCTAATGCTAACCCTAGCCCTAACAGTAACACCCTAAAACATCAGCTTAATGTAAACTTAACACTAACCCTCCCATGAACCCCTAACCCTGACCCTACCCCGCATCCTACACCTAACCCAGACCTAAACCTAACCCTTTCTCTAACCCTAAATTAACCCTAACCTTAAATCTACCCTAACCCTAACAACAACTCTAAACCTGACCATAACCATCATCCTAAACCCTAGCACTAACTCCAACTCTAAATCTAACCCTAAGCTAGCCCTACCCTTTACCGTAAACCTAGCCTTAACCCTAACCTTACCCCTACCCAAACCCTAACGCTATACCTAACCCGAACACTAACCTTAACCCTACTCTAACCTTAAGCCTAACCCTGACTATTAACTGAAACTTCACCCTAACCCTAAGCCTAACTCTAACTCTAACCCTAACCATAACAATTACCCTAAACCCTCGCCTTAACTGTAAACCTAACCCTAACCCTCACCCTAATCCTTAACCGTATCCCCAACCCTAAACCTAACGCTATCCCCAAACTTATCCCTAACCCTAACCCTAATACGAACAGTAACCCAAATCTAACCCTAACCCTAATATTAAACCTAAACTTAAATCTACCCTAACCATAAACCTAACCCTAACACCCTAAACCTAACGTCTAACACCGTCTATAATCCTAACCCTTACCATAACCCTCACCCTTAACCTAAACTTCACACTAACCCTAAACCTAACCTAACGCTGACCCTAGACATAACGCCTAACCCTCACCGAACCCTAAACCTATCCTTAACACTAACCTGAACACAAACCCAAACCCTAGCCCTCACCATAAAAATAACCCTCACCCTATCCTGAACTTCATCCAAACACTAACCATAACCTTAACCCTAAACCTAGACCTAACCCAAACCCTAACCTTAAACCTAACTCTAAGAATAACGCTAGTCCATCTGTAACCCTAAACCGAACACTTACAATAGCCCTGAACCTAACCCTAAAATAATCCTAATCCTAACCCTAGACCTAATCCTAACCCTACCCCTAACCTTTACCCTAAATAGAACACTAAGTCTAACCCTCAACATGGACCTAAACCTAATTCTTACCCTACACCTAACCCTAATCCTAAACCAAGCCCTAACTCTGACTATAACCCTAATCGTAACAATTACCCTAAACCCTCACCTTAACTGGAAAACTAACCGTAACCCGCACCCTAAATCCTAACCGTATCCCACAACCCTAACCCTAATGCTATCCCTAACCCTAACCCTAACATTAACCTGAAACCCCTGAGCCCTAATGATAAACCTAACCCTAACACAAACCCTAACCCTAACACCAAAGCCTAGCAAAAACCTTAACACTAACTCTCACCCTAACTCTAACACTAACCCGAAACCGAATCATGCACCTAACCCTAAGCCTAAACCAAACCTAACCATGACCAGAACCGCAAGGCCTAACCGGAACCCTCACCCAAACCCTAACCCTAAACTACACCTCTAACCCCTAACGCCTTATCATAACGGTAATCCTAACCCTAACCAACCCTAACCCTAAAACTAACCCTCACCCCAACCACAAAGCCTAACACAACCATGACCCTAACCCTAAACGTAACACTAAACTTAACCCTAACCTTAAATCTAACCCTAACCCTAAAACTGAACACAACCCCTGAACGTAACCCTAACCCTGAACATAACCTTAACACTAACCTGAAAACAAGCCCAAACCTTAGCCATAACCCTAACCCTCACCCTATCTTAAACTTCACCCTATCCCTAACCTAAAACTCACCCTGACTTTAACCCTAACCCTCCCCATAAACCTAACCCTCACCTTAACCTTGGCCCACCTGTAACCCGAAACCTAACCCTTACAATAACTCTGACCCTAATCCTCGCCCTAAACCTAATTCTAATTCTAACCCTGACCCTAACCCTAACCTAACCTTAACCCTATCTTTAAGCCTACCATAAACTTAAACCTAACCCTAACCCTTAACCTTAACTCTAACCCTAACCCTAGCCCTAACCCTAACCTTAACGGTAACACTTACCCAGAACCCTCACCTTAACTGTAAATGTAACTCTAACTCTTACCCTAACCCTAAACTTAACCCTAATTATAACCTTAACCTAAACCTAACTGAAACAGTAACCCTTAACCCTAACTCTAATCCTAATCCTTAGCCTAAAACTAACCTTAACCCTAAACCTAACCCTAACCACTGACCCTAACTCTAACCCTAACCCTAAGCCGAACCCTCACCCTTAACCAGAATTTCACCCTAAAGCATAACGCTAAGCGTACCCTAACTTCATTCAAACCCGAACCCTAAGCAAAACTAACACTAACACTACACGTAACCCTAACCCTAAACCTAACCCTAACCCTGACTCTGACCTGAACCCAAACCCCTAACCCCAACCCTCTCGCTTAACATAAACTTCTCTGTAACCCTAGCCCTAAAACTAAACGTAACACTAAATCTCCCCTAACCCTGACCGTACCATAAACGTAACCCTAACTCTAAACTCAAAACTAACCCTGACCCTAACCCTAACTCTAACCCTAATCCTAACCCTAAAACTTACCCTACACACTCAGCTTCAATGGAAACCTAGCACTAACCCTCATCTTACCATCTAAACCTAACCTCAACCCTTAACCTAACCCTATCTATAACCTTCACCTAGCCCTAAACCTAAACATGACTTAACCCTAACACTAACCCTAACCCTAAATCTAAACCTAACCTTAACCCTACACTTAATCCTAACCTAAGCTCTAACCCTAACCCCTAACGCTAACCCTAAGCTCAACCCTCACCCTTCAATTAAACTTTACCCCAGCTGTAGCCCTAACCCTAAGCCGAACCCTAAACCTGACCCTAACATTAACCCAAACACCTAACCCTAACCCTAAGCCTAATCCTAAACCTAACCCTAACCTTAACCCAAATGCCTAAGCCTAACCCTAACCCTCATCCTTAACCTAAACTTCACCCTAAACCTAAGGCTAACCCTAACCCTGAAAGTAAAGCTAACCCTTAACTATCCCCTAACTCTAGCCCTGACCCTAAACCTAATGCTAACCCTAGCCCTAACAGTAACACCCTAAAACATCAGCTTAATGTAAACTTAACACTAACCCTCCCATGAACCCCTAACCCTGACCCTACCCCGCATCCTACACCTAACCCAGACCTAAACCTAACCCTTTCTCTAACCCTAAATTAACCCTAACCTTAACTCTACCCTAACCCTAACAACAACTCTAAACCTGACCATAACCATCATCCTAAACCCTAGCACTAACTCCAACTCTAAATCTAACCCTAAGCTAGCCCTACCCTTTACCGTAAAGCTAGCCTTAACCCTAACCTTACCCCTACCCAAACCCTAACGCTATACCTAACCCGAACACTAACCTTAACCCTACTCTAACCTTAAGCCTAACCCTGACTATTAACTGAAACTTCACCCTAACCCTAAGCCTAACTCTAACCCTAACCATAACAATTACCCTAAACCCTCGCCTTAACTGTAAACCTAACCCTAACCCTCACCCTAATCCTTAACCGTATCCCCAACCCTAAACCTAACGCTATCCCCAAACTTATCCCTAACCCTAACCCTAATACGAACAGTAACCCAAATCTAACCCTAACCCTAATATTAAACCTAAACTTAAATCTACCCTAACCATAAACCTAACCCTAACACCCTAAACCTAACGTCTAACACCGTCTATAATCCTAACCCTTACCATAACCCTCACCCTTAACCTAAACTTCACACTAACCCTAAACCTAACCTAACGCTGACCCTAGACATAACGCCTAACCCTCACCGAACCCTAAACCTATCCTTAACACTAACCTGAACACAAACCCAAACCCTAGCCCTCACCATAAAAATAACCCTCACCCTATCCTGAACTTCATCCAAACACTAACCATAACCTTAACCCTAAACCTAGACCTAACCCAAACCCTAACCTTAAACCTAACTCTAAGAATAACGCTAGTCCATCTGTAACCCTAAACCGAACACTTACAATAGCCCTGAACCTAACCCTAAAATAATCCTAATCCTAACCCTAGACCTAATCCTAACCCTACCCCTAACCTTTACCCTAAATAGAACACTAAGTCTAACCCTCAACATGGACCTAAACCTAATTCTTACCCTACACCTAACCCTAATCCTAAACCAAACCCTAACTCTGACTATAACCCTAATCGTAACAATTACCCTAAACCCTCACCTTAACTGGAAAACTAACCGTAACCCGCACCCTAAATCCTAACCGTATCCCACAACCCTAACCCTAATGCTATCCCTAACCCTAACCCTAACATTAACCTGAAACCCCTGAGCCCTAATGATAAACCTAACCCTAACACAAACCCTAACCCTAACACCAAAGCCTAGCAAAAACCTTAACACTAACTCTCACCCTAACTCTAACACTAACCCGAAACCGAATCATGCACCTAACCCTAAGCCTAAACCAAACCTAACCATGACCAGAACCGCAAGGCCTAACCGGAACCCTCACCCAAACCCTAACCCTAAACTACACCTCTAACCCCTAACGCCTTATCATAACGGTAATCCTAACCCTAACCAACCCTAACCCTAAAACTAACCCTCACCCCAACCACAAAGCCTAACACAACCATGACCCTAACCCTAAACGTAACACTAAACTTAACCCTAACCTTAAATCTAACCCTAACCCTAAAACTGAACACAACCCCTGAACGTAACCCTAACCCTGAACAGAACCTTAACACTAACCTGAAAAGAAGCCCAAACCTTAGCCATAACCCTAACCCTCACCCTATCTTAAACTTCACCCTATCCCTAACCTAAAACTCACCCTGACTTTAACCCTAACCCTCCCCATAAACCTAACCCTCACCTTAACCTTGGCCCACCTGTAACCCGAAACCTAACCCTTACAATAACTCTGACCCTAATCCTCGCCCTAAACCTAATTCTAATTCTAACCCTGACCCTAACCCTAACCTAACCTTAACCCTATCTTTAAGCCTACCATAAACTTAAACCTAACCCTAACCCTTAACCTTAACTCTAACCCTAACCCTAGCCCTAACCCTAACCTTAACGGTAACACTTACCCAGAACCCTCACCTTAACTGTAAATGTAACTCTAACTCTTACCCTAACCCTAAACTTAACCCTAATTATAACCTTAACCTAAACCTAACTGAAACAGTAACCCTTAACCCTAACTCTAATCCTAATCCTTAGCCTAAAACTAACCTTAACCCTAAACCTAACCCTAACCACTGACCCTAACTCTAACCCTAACCCTAAGCCGAACCCTCACCCTTAACCAGAATTTCACCCTAAAGCATAACGCTAAGCGTACCCTAACTTCATTCAAACCCGAACCCTAAGCAAAACTAACACTAACACTACACGTAACCCTAACCCTAACCCTAAACCTAACCCTAACCCTGACTCTGACCTGAACCCAAACCCCTAACCCCAACCCTCTCGCTTAACATAAACTTCTCTGTAACCCTAGCCCTAAAACTAAACGTAACACTAAATCTCCCCTAACCCTGACCGTACCATAAACGTAACCCTAACTCTAAACTCAAAACTAACCCTGACCCTAACCCTAACTCTAACCCTAATCCTAACCCTAAAACTTACCCTACACACTCAGCTTCAATGGAAACCTAGCACTAACCCTCATCTTACCATCTAAACCTAACCTCAACCCTTAACCTAACCCTATCTATAACCTTCACCTAGCCCTAAACCTAAACATGACTTAACCCTAACACTAACCCTAACCCTAAATCTAAACCTAACCTTAACCCTACACTTAATCCTAACCTAAGCTCTAACCCTAACCCCTAACGCTAACCCTAAGCTCAACCCTCACCCTTCAATTAAACTTTACCCCAGCTGTAGCCCTAACCCTAAGCCGAACCCTAAACCTGACCCTAACATTAACCCAAACACCTAACCCTAACCCTAAGCCTAATCCTAAACCTAACCCTAACCTTAACCCAAATGCCTAAGCCTAACCCTAACCCTCATCCTTAACCTAAACTTCACCCTAAACCTAAGGCTAACCCTAACCCTGAAAGTAAAGCTAACCCTTAACTATCCCCTAACTCTAGCCCTGACCCTAAACCTAATGCTAACCCTAGCCCTAACAGTAACACCCTAAAACATCAGCTTAATGTAAACTTAACACTAACCCTCCCATGAACCCCTAACCCTGACCCTACCCCGCATCCTACACCTAACCCAGACCTAAACCTAACCCTTTCTCTAACCCTAAATTAACCCTAACCTTAACTCTACCCTAACCCTAACAACAACTCTAAACCTGACCATAACCATCATCCTAAACCCTAGCACTAACTCCAACTCTAAATCTAACCCTAAGCTAGCCCTACCCTTTACCGTAAAGCTAGCCTTAACCCTAACCTTACCCCTACCCAAACCCTAACGCTATACCTAACCCGAACACTAACCTTAACCCTACTCTAACCTTAAGCCTAACCCTGACTATTAACTGAAACTTCACCCTAACCCTAAGCCTAACTCTAACTCTAACCCTAACCATAACAATTACCCTAAACCCTCGCCTTAACTGTAAACCTAACCCTAACCCTCACCCTAATCCTTAACCGTATCCCCAACCCTAAACCTGACGCTATCCCCAAACTTATCCCTAACCCTAACCCTAATACGAACAGTAACCCAAATCTAACCCTAACCCTAATATTAAACCTAAACTGAAATCTACCCTAACCATAAACCTAACCCTAACACCCTAAACCTAACGTCTAACACCGTCTATAATCCTAACCCTTACCATAACCCTCACCCTTAACCTAAACTTCACACTAACCCTAAACCTAACCTAACGCTGACCCTAGACATAACGCCTAACCCTCACCGAACCCTAAACCTATCCTTAACACTAACCTGAACACAAACCCAAACCCTAGCCCTCACCATAAAAATAACCCTCACCCTATCCTGAACTTCATCCAAACACTAACCATAACCTTAACCCTAAACCTAGACCTAACCCAAACCCTAACCTTAAACCTAACTCTAAGAATAACGCTAGTCCATCTGTAACCCTAAACCGAACACTTACAATAGCCCTGAACCTAACCCTAAAATAATCCTAATCCTAACCCTAGACCTAATCCTAACCCTACCCCTAACCTTTACCCTAAATAGAACACTAAGTCTAACCCTCAACATGGACCTAAACCTAATTCTTACCCTACACCTAACCCTAATCCTAAACCAAACCCTAACTCTGACTATAACCCTAATCGTAACAATTACCCTAAACCCTCACCTTAACTGGAAAACTAACCGTAACCCGCACCCTAAATCCTAACCGTATCCCACAACCCTAACCCTAATGCTATCCCTAACCCTAACCCTAACATTAACCTGAAACCCCTGAGCCCTAATGATAAACCTAACCCTAACACAAACCCTAACCCTAACACCAAAGCCTAGCAAAAACCTTAACACTAACTCTCACCCTAACTCTAACACTAACCCGAAACCGAATCATGCACCTAACCCTAAGCCTAAACCAAACCTAACCATGACCAGAACCGCAAGGCCTAACCGGAACCCTCACCCAAACCCTAACCCTAAACTACACCTCTAACCCCTAACGCCTTATCATAACGGTAATCCTAACCCTAACCAACCCTAACCCTAAAACTAACCCTCACCCCAACCACAAAGCCTAACACAACCATGACCCTAACCCTAAACGTAACACTAAACTTAACCCTAACCTTAAATCTAACCCTAACCCTAAAACTGAACACAACCCCTGAACGTAACCCTAACCCTGAACAGAACCTTAACACTAACCTGAAAAGAAGCCCAAACCTTAGCCATAACCCTAACCCTCACCCTATCTTAAACTTCACCCTATCCCTAACCTAAAACTCACCCTGACTTTAACCCTAACCCTCCCCATAAACCTAACCCTCACCTTAACCTTGGCCCACCTGTAACCCGAAACCTAACCCTTACAATAACTCTGACCCTAATCCTCGCCCTAAACCTAATTCTAATTCTAACCCTGACCCTAACCCTAACCTAACCTTAACCCTATCTTTAAGCCTACCATAAACTTAAACCTAACCCTAACCCTTAACCTTAACTCTAACCCTAACCCTAGCCCTAACCCTAACCTTAACGGTAACACTTACCCAGAACCCTCACCTTAACTGTAAATGTAACTCTAACTCTTACCCTAACCCTAAACTTAACCCTAATTATAACCTTAACCTAAACCTAACTGAAACAGTAACCCTTAACCCTAACTCTAATCCTAATCCTTAGCCTAAAACTAACCTTAACCCTAAACCTAACCCTAACCACTGACCCTAACTCTAACCCTAACCCTAAGCCGAACCCTCACCCTTAACCAGAATTTCACCCTAAAGCATAACGCTAAGCGTACCCTAACTTCATTCAAACCCGAACCCTAAGCAAAACTAACACTAACACTACACGTAACCCTAACCCTAAACCTAACCCTAACCCTGACTCTGACCTGAACCCAAACCCCTAACCCCAACCCTCTCGCTTAACATAAACTTCTCTGTAACCCTAGCCCTAAAACTAAACGTAACACTAAATCTCCCCTAACCCTGACCGTACCATAAACGTAACCCTAACTCTAAACTCAAAACTAACCCTGACCCTAACCCTAACTCTAACCCTAATCCTAACCCTAAAACTTACCCTACACACTCAGCTTCAATGGAAACCTAGCACTAACCCTCATCTTACCATCTAAACCTAACCTCAACCCTTAACCTAACCCTATCTATAACCTTCACCTAGCCCTAAACCTAAACATGACTTAACCCTAACACTAACCCTAACCCTAAATCTAAACCTAACCTTAACCCTACACTTAATCCTAACCTAAGCTCTAACCCTAACCCCTAACGCTAACCCTAAGCTCAACCCTCACCCTTCAATTAAACTTTACCCCAGCTGTAGCCCTAACCCTAAGCCGAACCCTAAACCTGACCCTAACATTAACCCAAACACCTAACCCTAACCCTAAGCCTAATCCTAAACCTAACCCTAACCTTAACCCAAATGCCTAAGCCTAACCCTAACCCTCATCCTTAACCTAAACTTCACCCTAAACCTAAGGCTAACCCTAACCCTGAAAGTAAAGCTAACCCTTAACTATCCCCTAACTCTAGCCCTGACCCTAAACCTAATGCTAACCCTAGCCCTAACAGTAACACCCTAAAACATCAGCTTAATGTAAACTTAACACTAACCCTCCCATGAACCCCTAACCCTGACCCTACCCCGCATCCTACACCTAACCCAGACCTAAACCTAACCCTTTCTCTAACCCTAAATTAACCCTAACCTTAACTCTACCCTAACCCTAACAACAACTCTAAACCTGACCATAACCATCATCCTAAACCCTAGCACTAACTCCAACTCTAAATCTAAC
This sequence comes from Loxodonta africana, assembly GCF_030014295.1. Lineage (NCBI taxonomy): Eukaryota > Metazoa > Chordata > Mammalia > Proboscidea > Elephantidae > Loxodonta > Loxodonta africana. Next base: position 33,385 of record NW_026975091.1, on the reverse strand, counting down.
CCTAAGCTAGCCCTACCCTTTACCGTAAAGCTAGCCTTAACCCTAACCTTACCCCTACCCAAACCCTAACGCTATACCTAACCCGAACACTAACCTTAACCCTACTCTAACCTTAAGCCTAACCCTGACTATTAACTGAAACTTCACCCTAACCCTAAGCCTAACTCTAACTCTAACCCTAACCATAACAATTACCCTAAACCCTCGCCTTAACTGTAAACCTAACCCTAACCCTCACCCTAATCCTTAACCGTATCCCCAACCCTAAACCTGACGCTATCCCCAAACTTATCCCTAACCCTAACCCTAATACGAACAGTAACCCAAATCTAACCCTAACCCTAATATTAAACCTAAACTGAAATCTACCCTAACCATAAACCTAACCCTAACACCCTAAACCTAATGTCTAACACCGTCTATAATCCTAACCCTTACCATAACCCTCACCCTTAACCTAAACTTCACACTAACCCTAAACCTAACCTAACGCTGACCCTAGACATAACGCCTAACCCTCACCGAACCCTAAACCTATCCTTAACACTAACCTGAACACAAACCCAAACCCTAGCCCTCACCATAAAAATAACCCTCACCCTATCCTGAACTTCATCCAAACACTAACCATAACCTTAACCCTAAACCTAGACCTAACCCAAACCCTAACCTTAAACCTAACTCTAAGAATAACGCTAGTCCATCTGTAACCCTAAACCGAACACTTACAATAGCCCTGAACCTAACCCTAAAATAATCCTAATCCTAACCCTAGACCTAATCCTAACCCTACCCCTAACCTTTACCCTAAATAGAACACTAAGTCTAACCCTCAACATGGACCTAAACCTAATTCTTACCCTACACCTAACCCTAATCCTAAACCAAACCCTAACTCTGACTATAACCCTAATCGTAACAATTACCCTAAACCCTCACCTTAACTGGAAAACTAACCGTAACCCGCACCCTAAATCCTAACCGTATCCCACAACCCTAACCCTAATGCTATCCCTAACCCTAACCCTAACATTAACCTGAAACCCCTGAGCCCTAATGATAAACCTAACCCTAACACAAACCCTAACCCTAACACCAAAGCCTAGCAAAAACCTTAACACTAACTCTCACCCTAACTCTAACACTAACCCGAAACCGAATCATGCACCTAACCCTAAGCCTAAACCAAACCTAACCATGACCAGAACCGCAAGGCCTAACCGGAACCCTCACCCAAACCCTAACCCTAAACTACACCTCTAACCCCTAACGCCTTATCATAACGGTAATCCTAACCCTAACCAACCCTAACCCTAAAACTAACCCTCACCCCAACCACAAAGCCTAACACAACCATGACCCTAACCCTAAACGTAACACTAAACTTAACCCTAACCTTAAATCTAACCCTAACCCTAAAACTGAACACAACCCCTGAACGTAACCCTAACCCTGAACATAACCTTAACACTAACCTGAAAACAAGCCCAAACCTTAGCCATAACCCTAACCCTCACCCTATCTTAAACTTCACCCTATCCCTAACCTAAAACTCACCCTGACTTTAACCCTAACCCTCCCCATAAACCTAACCCTCACCTTAACCTTGGCCCACCTGTAACCCGAAACCTAACCCTTACAATAACTCTGACCCTAATCCTCGCCCTAAACCTAATTCTAATTCTAACCCTGACCCTAACCCTAACCTAACCTTAACCCTATCTTTAAGCCTACCATAAACTTAAACCTAACCCTAACCCTTAACCTTAACTCTAACCCTAACCCTAGCCCTAACCCTAACCTTAACGGTAACACTTACCCAGAACCCTCACCTTAACTGTAAATGTAACTCTAACTCTTACCCTAACCCTAAACTTAACCCTAATTATAACCTTAACCTAAACCTAACTGAAACAGTAACCCTTAACCCTAACTCTAATCCTAATCCTTAGCCTAAAACTAACCTTAACCCTAAACCTAACCCTAACCACTGACCCTAACTCTAACCCTAACCCTAAGCCGAACCCTCACCCTTAACCAGAATTTCACCCTAAAGCATAACGCTAAGCGTACCCTAACTTCATTCAAACCCGAACCCTAAGCAAAACTAACACTAACACTACACGTAACCCTAACCCTAAACCTAACCCTAACCCTGACTCTGACCTGAACCCAAACCCCTAACCCCAACCCTCTCGCTTAACATAAACTTCTCTGTAACCCTAGCCCTAAAACTAAACGTAACACTAAATCTCCCCTAACCCTGACCGTACCATAAACGTAACCCTAACTCTAAACTCAAAACTAACCCTGACCCTAACCCTAACTCTAACCCTAATCCTAACCCTAAAACTTACCCTACACACTCAGCTTCAATGGAAACCTAGCACTAACCCTCATCTTACCATCTAAACCTAACCTCAACCCTTAACCTAACCCTATCTATAACCTTCACCTAGCCCTAAACCTAAACATGACTTAACCCTAACACTAACCCTAACCCTAAATCTAAACCTAACCTTAACCCTACACTTAATCCTAACCTAAGCTCTAACCCTAACCCCTAACGCTAACCCTAAGCTCAACCCTCACCCTTCAATTAAACTTTACCCCAGCTGTAGCCCTAACCCTAAGCCGAACCCTAAACCTGACCCTAACATTAACCCAAACACCTAACCCTAACCCTAAGCCTAATCCTAAACCTAACCCTAACCTTAACCCAAATGCCTAAGCCTAACCCTAACCCTCATCCTTAACCTAAACTTCACCCTAAACCTAAGGCTAACCCTAACCCTGAAAGTAAAGCTAACCCTTAACTATCCCCTAACTCTAGCCCTGACCCTAAACCTAATGCTAACCCTAGCCCTAACAGTAACACCCTAAAACATCAGCTTAATGTAAACTTAACACTAACCCTCCCATGAACCCCTAACCCTGACCCTACCCCGCATCCTACACCTAACCCAGACCTAAACCTAACCCTTTCTCTAACCCTAAATTAACCCTAACCTTAAATCTACCCTAACCCTAACAACAACTCTAAACCTGACCATAACCATCATCCTAAACCCTAGCACTAACTCCAACTCTAAATCTAACCCTAAGCTAGCCCTACCCTTTACCGTAAACCTAGCCTTAACCCTAACCTTACCCCTACCCAAACCCTAACGCTATACCTAACCCGAACACTAACCTTAACCCTACTCTAACCTTAAGCCTAACCCTGACTATTAACTGAAACTTCACCCTAACCCTAAGCCTAACTCTAACTCTAACCCTAACCATAACAATTACCCTAAACCCTCGCCTTAACTGTAAACCTAACCCTAACCCTCACCCTAATCCTTAACCGTATCCCCAACCCTAAACCTGACGCTATCCCCAAACTTATCCCTAACCCTAACCCTAATACGAACAGTAACCCAAATCTAACCCTAACCCTAATATTAAACCTAAACTTAAATCTACCCTAACCATAAACCTAACCCTAACACCCTAAACCTAACGTCTAACACCGTCTATAATCCTAACCCTTACCATAACCCTCACCCTTAACCTAAACTTCACACTAACCCTAAACCTAACCTAACGCTGACCCTAGACATAACGCCTAACCCTCACCGAACCCTAAACCTATCCTTAACACTAACCTGAACACAAACCCAAACCCTAGCCCTCATCATAAAAATAACCCTCACCCTATCCTGAACTTCATCCAAACACTAACCATAACCTTAACCCTAAACCTAGACCTAACCCAAACCCTAACCTTAAACCTCACTCTAAGAATAACGCTAGTCCATCTGTAACCCTAAACCGAACACTTACAATAGCCCTGAACCTAACCCTAAAATAATCCTAATCCTAACCCTAGACCTAATCCTAACCCTACCCCTAACCTTTACCCTAAATAGAACACTAAGTCTAACCCTCAACATGGACCTAAACCTAATTCTTACCCTACACCTAACCCTAATCCTAAACCAAACCCTAACTCTGACTATAACCCTAATCGTAACAATTACCCTAAACCCTCACCTTAACTGGAAAACTAACCGTAACCCGCACCCTAAATCCTAACCGTATCCCACAACCCTAACCCTAATGCTATCCCTAACCCTAACCCTAACATTAACCTGAAACCCCTGAGCCCTAATGATAAACCTAACCCTAACACAAACCCTAACCCTAACACCAAAGCCTAGCAAAAACCTTAACACTAACTCTCACCCTAACTCTAACACTAACCCGAAACCGAATCATGCACCTAACCCTAAGCCTAAACCAAACCTAACCATGACCAGAACCGCAAGGCCTAACCGGAACCCTCACCCAAACCCTAACCCTAAACTACACCTCTAACCCCTAACGCCTTATCATAACGGTAATCCTAACCCTAACCAACCCTAACCCTAAAACTAACCCTCACCCCAACCACAAAGCCTAACACAACCATGACCCTAACCCTAAACGTAACACTAAACTTAACCCTAACCTTAAATCTAACCCTAACCCTAAAACTGAACACAACCCCTGAACGTAACCCTAACCCTGAACAGAACCTTAACACTAACCTGAAAAGAAGCCCAAACCTTAGCCATAACCCTAACCCTCACCCTATCTTAAACTTCACCCTATCCCTAACCTAAAACTCACCCTGACTTTAACCCTAACCCTCCCCATAAACCTAACCCTCACCTTAACCTTGGCCCACCTGTAACCCGAAACCTAACCCTTACAATAACTCTGACCCTAATCCTCGCCCTAAACCTAATTCTAATTCTAACCCTGACCCTAACCCTAACCTAACCTTAACCCTATCTTTAAGCCTACCATAAACTTAAACCTAACCCTAACCCTTAACCTTAACTCTAACCCTAACCCTAGCCCTAACCCTAACCTTAACGGTAACACTTACCCAGAACCCTCACCTTAACTGTAAATGTAACTCTAACTCTTACCCTAACCCTAAACTTAACCCTAATTATAACCTTAACCTAAACCTAACTGAAACAGTAACCCTTAACCCTAACTCTAATCTTAATCCTTAGCCTGAAACTAACCTTAACCCTAAACCTAACCCTAACCACTGACCCTAACTCTAACCCTAACCCTAAGCCGAACCCTCACCCTTAACCAGAATTTCACCCTAAAGCATAACGCTAAGCGTACCCTAACTTCATTCAAACCCGAACCCTAAGCAAAACTAACACTAACACTACACGTAACCCTAACCCTAAACCTAACCCTAACCCTGACTCTGACCTGAACCCAAACCCCTAACCCCAACCCTCTCGCTTAACATAAACTTCTCTGTAACCCTAGCCCTAAAACTAAACGTAACACTAAATCTCCCCTAACCCTGACCGTACCATAAACGTAACCCTAACTCTAAACTCAAAACTAACCCTGACCCTAACCCTAACTCTAACCCTAATCCTAACCCTAAAACTTACCCTACACACTCAGCTTCAATGGAAACCTAGCACTAACCCTCATCTTACCATCTAAACCTAACCTCAACCCTTAACCTAACCCTATCTATAACCTTCACCTAGCCCTAAACCTAAACATGACTTAACCCTAACACTAACCCTAACCCTAAATCTAAACCTAACCTTAACCCTACACTTAATCCTAACCTAAGCTCTAACCCTAACCCCTAACGCTAACCCTAAGCTCAACCCTCACCCTTCAATTAAACTTTACCCCAGCTGTAGCCCTAACCCTAAGCCGAACCCTAAACCTGACCCTAACATTAACCCAAACACCTAACCCTAACCCTAAGCCTAATCCTAAACCTAACCCTAACCTTAACCCAAATGCCTAAGCCTAACCCTAACCCTCATCCTTAACCTAAACTTCACCCTAAACCTAAGGCTAACCCTAACCCTGAAAGTAAAGCTAACCCTTAACTATCCCCTAACTCTAGCCCTGACCCTAAACCTAATGCTAACCCTAGCCCTAACAGTAACACCCTAAAACATCAGCTTAATGTAAACTTAACACTAACCCTCCCATGAACCCCTAACCCTGACCCTACCCCGCATCCTACACCTAACCCAGACCTAAACCTAACCCTTTCTCTAACCCTAAATTAACCCTAACCTTAAATCTACCCTAACCCTAACAACAACTCTAAACCTGACCATAACCATCATCCTAAACCCTAGCACTAACTCCAACTCTAAATCTAACCCTAAGCTAGCCCTACCCTTTACCGTAAACCTAGCCTTAACCCTAACCTTACCCCTACTCAAACCCTAACGCTATACCTAACCCGAACACTAACCTTAACCCTACTCTAACCTTAAGCCTAACCCTGACTATTAACTGAAACTTCACCCTAACCCTAAGCCTAACTCTAACTCTAACCCTAACCATAACAATTACCCTAAACCCTCGCCTTAACTGTAAACCTAACCCTAACCCTCACCCTAATCCTTAACCGTATCCCCAACCCTAAACCTGACGCTATCCCCAAACTTATCCCTAACCCTAACCCTAATACGAACAGTAACCCAAATCTAACCCTAACCCTAATATTAAACCTAAACTTAAATCTACCCTAACCATAAACCTAACCCTAACACCCTAAACCTAACGTCTAACACCGTCTATAATCCTAACCCTTACCATAACCCTCACCCTTAACCTAAACTTCACACTAACCCTAAACCTAACCTAACGCTGACCCTAGACATAACGCCTAACCCTCACCGAACCCTAAACCTATCCTTAACACTAACCTGAACACAAACCCAAACCCTAGCCCTCACCATAAAAATAACCCTCACCCTATCCTGAACTTCATCCAAACACTAACCATAACCTTAACCCTAAACCTAGACCTAACCCAAACCCTAACCTTAAACCTCACTCTAAGAATAACGCTAGTCCATCTGTAACCCTAAACCGAACACTTACAATAGCCCTGAACCTAACCCTAAAATAATCCTAATCCTAACCCTAGACCTAATCCTAACCCTACCCCTAAACTTTACCCTAAATAGAACACTAAGTCTAACCCTCAACATGGACCTAAACCTAATTCTTACCCTACACCTAACCCTAATCCTAAACCAAACCCTAACTCTGACTATAACCCTAATCGTAACAATTACCCTAAACCCTCACCTTAACTGGAAAACTAACCGTAACCCGCACCCTAAATCCTAACCGTATCCCACAACCCTAACCCTAATGCTATCCTTAACCCTAACCCTAACATTAACCTGAAACCCCTGAGCCCTAATGATAAACCTAACCCTAACACAAACCCTAACCCTAACACCAAAGCCTAGCAAAAACCTTAACACTAACTCTCACCCTAACTCTAACACTAACCCGAAACCGAATCATGCACCTAACCCTAAGCCTAAACCAAACCTAACCATGACCAGAACCGCAAGGCCTAACCGGAACCCTCACCCAAACCCTAACCCTAAACTACACCTCTAACCCCTAACGCCTTATCATAACGGTAATCCTAACCCTAACCAACCCTAACCCTAAAACTAACCCTCACCCCAACCACAAAGCCTAACACAACCATGACCCTAACCCTAAACGTAACACTAAACTTAACCCTAACCTTAAATCTAACCCTAACCCTAAAACTGAACACAACCCCTGAACGTAACCCTAACCCTGAACAGAACCTTAACACTAACCTGAAAAGAAGCCCAAACCTTAGCCATAACCCTAACCCTCACCCTATCTTAAACTTCACCCTATCCCTAACCTAAAACTCACCCTGACTTTAACCCTAACCCTCCCCATAAACCTAACCCTCACCTTAACCTTGGCCCACCTGTAACCCGAAACCTAACCCTTACAATAACTCTGACCCTAATCCTCGCCCTAAACCTAATTCTAATTCTAACCCTGACCCTAACCCTAACCTAACCTTAACCCTATCTTTAAGCCTACCATAAACTTAAACCTAACCCTAACCCTTAACCTTAACTCTAACCCTAACCCTAGCCCTAACCCTAACCTTAACGGTAACACTTACCCAGAACCCTCACCTTAACTGTAAATGTAACTCTAACTCTTACCCTAACCCTAAACTTAACCCTAATTATAACCTTAACCTAAACCTAACTGAAACAGTAACCCTTAACCCTAACTCTAATCTTAATCCTTAGCCTGAAACTAACCTTAACCCTAAACCTAACCCTAACCACTGACCCTAACTCTAACCCTAACCCTAAGCCGAACCCTCACCCTTAACCAGAATTTCACCCTAAAGCATAACGCTAAGCGTACCCTAACTTCATTCAAACCCGAACCCTGAGCAAAACTAACACTAACACTACACGTAACCCTAACCCTAAACCTAACCCTAACCCTGACTCTGACCTGAACCCAAACCCCTAACCCCAACCCTCTCGCTTAACATAAACTTCTCTGTAACCCTAGCCCTAAAACTAAACGTAACACTAAATCTCCCCTAACCCTGACCGTACCATAAACGTAACCCTAACTCTAAACTCAAAACTAACCCTGACCCTAACCCTAACTCTAACCCTAATCCTAACCCTAAAACTTACCCTACACACTCAGCTTCAATGGAAACCTAGCACTAACCCTCATCTTACCATCTAAACCTAACCTCAACCCTTAACCTAACCCTATCTATAACCTTCACCTAGCCCTAAACCTAAACATGACTTAACCCTAACACTAACCCTAACCCTAAATCTAAACCTAACCTTAACCCTACACTTAATCCTAACCTAAGCTCTAACCCTAACCCCTAACGCTAACCCTAAGCTCAACCCTCACCCTTCAATTAAACTTTACCCCAGCTGTAGCCCTAACCCTAAGCCGAACCCTAAACCTGACCCTAACATTAACCCAAACACCTAACCCTAACCCTAAGCCTAATCCTAAACCTAACCCTAACCTTAACCCAAATGCCTAAGCCTAACCCTAACCCTCATCCTTAACCTAAACTTCACCCTAAACCTAAGGCTAACCCTAACCCTGAAAGTAAAGCTAACCCTTAACTATCCCCTAACTCTAGCCCTGACCCTAAACCTAATGCTAACCCTAGCCCTAACAGTAACACCCTAAAACATCAGCTTAATGTAAACTTAACACTAACCCTCCCATGAACCCCTAACCCTGACCCTACCCCGCATCCTACACCTAACCCAGACCTAAACCTAACCCTTTCTCTAACCCTAAATTAACCCTAACCTTAAATCTACCCTAACCCTAACAACAACTCTAAACCTGACCATAACCATCATCCTAAACCCTAGCACTAACTCCAACTCTAAATCTAACCCTAAGCTAGCCCTACCCTTTACCGTAAACCTAGCCTTAACCCTAACCTTACCCCTACCCAAACCCTAACGCTATACCTAACCCGAACACTAACCTTAACCCTACTCTAACCTTAAGCCTAACCCTGACTATTAACTGAAACTTCACCCTAACCCTAAGCCTAACTCTAACTCTAACCCTAACCATAACAATTACCCTAAACCCTCGCCTTAACTGTAAACCTAACCCTAACCCTCACCCTAATCCTTAACCGTATCCCCAACCCTAAACCTGACGCTATCCCCAAACTTATCCCTAACCCTAACCCTAATACGAACAGTAACCCAAATCTAACCCTAACCCTAATATTAAACCTAAACTTAAATCTACCCTAACCATAAACCTAACCCTAACACCCTAAACCTAACGTCTAACACCGTCTATAATCCTAACCCTTACCATAACCCTCACCCTTAACCTAAACTTCACACTAACCCTAAACCTAACCTAACGCTGACCCTAGACATAACGCCTAACCCTCACCGAACCCTAAACCTATCCTTAACACTAACCTGAACACAAACCCAAACCCTAGCCCTCACCATAAAAATAACCCTCACCCTATCCTGAACTTCATCCAAACACTAACCATAACCTTAACCCTAAACCTAGACCTAACCCAAACCCTAACCTTAAACCTCACTCTAAGAATAACGCTAGTCCATCTGTAACCCTAAACCGAACACTTACAATAGCCCTGAACCTAACCCTAAAATAATCCTAATCCTAACCCTAGACCTAATCCTAACCCTACCCCTAACCTTTACCCTAAATAGAACACTAAGTCTAACCCTCAACATGGACCTAAACCTAATTCTTACCCTACACCTAACCCTAATCCTAAACCAAACCCTAACTCTGACTATAACCCTAATCGTAACAATTACCCTAAACCCTCACCTTAACTGGAAAACTAACCGTAACCCGCACCCTAAATCCTAACCGTATCCCACAACCCTAACCCTAATGCTATCCCTAACCCTAACCCTAACATTAACCTGAAACCCCTGAGCCCTAATGATAAACCTAACCCTAACACAAACCCTAACCCTAACACCAAAGCCTAGCAAAAACCTTAACACTAACTCTCACCCTAACTCTAACACTAACCCGAAACCGAATCATGCACCTAACCCTAAGCCTAAACCAAACCTAACCATGACCAGAACCGCAAGGCCTAACCGGAACCCTCACCCAAACCCTAACCCTAAACTACACCTCTAACCCCTAACGCCTTATCATAACGGTAATCCTAACCCTAACCAACCCTAACCCTAAAACTAACCCTCACCCCAACCACAAAGCCTAACACAACCATGACCCTAACCCTAAACGTAACACTAAACTTAACCCTAACCTTAAATCTAACCCTAACCCTAAAACTGAACACAACCCCTGAACGTAACCCTAACCCTGAACAGAACCTTAACACTAACCTGAAAAGAAGCCCAAACCTTAGCCATAACCCTAACCCTCACCCTATCTTAAACTTCACCCTATCCCTAACCTAAAACTCACCCTGACTTTAACCCTAACCCTCCCCATAAACCTAACCCTCACCTTAACCTTGGCCCACCTGTAACCCGAAACCTAACCCTTACAATAACTCTGACCCTAATCCTCGCCCTAAACCTAATTCTAACCCTGACCCTAACCCTAACCTAACCTTAACCCTATCTTTAAGCCTACCATAAACTTAAACCTAACCCTAACCCTTAACCTTAACTCTAACCCTAACCCTAGCCGTAACCCTAACCTTAACGGTAACACTTACCCAGAACCCTCACCTTAACTGTAAATGTAACTCTAACTCTTACCCTAACCCTAAACTTAACCCTAATTATAACCTTAACCTAAACCTAACTGAAACAGTAACCCTTAACCCTAACTCTAATCTTAATCCTTAGCCTGAAACTAACCTTAACCCTAAACCTAACCCTAACCACTGACCCTAACTCTAACCCTAACCCTAAGCCGAACCCTCACCCTTAACCAGAATTTCACCCTAAAGCATAACGCTAAGCGTACCCTAACTTCATTCAAACCCGAACCCTAAGCAAAACTAACACTAACACTACACGTAACCCTAACCCTAAACCTAACCCTAACCCTGACTCTGACCTGAACCCAAACCCCTAACCCCAACCCTCTCGCTTAACATAAACTTCTCTGTAACCCTAGCCCTAAAACTAAACGTAACACTAAATCTCCCCTAACCCTGACCGTACCATAAACGTAACCCTAACTCTAAACTCAAAACTAACCCTGACCCTAACCCTAACTCTAACCCTAATCCTAACCCTAAAACTTACCCTACACACTCAGCTTCAATGGAAACCTAGCACTAACCCTCATCTTACCATCTAAACCTAACCTCAACCCTTAACCTAACCCTATCTATAACCTTCACCTAGCCCTAAACCTAAACATGACTTAACCCTAACACTAACCCTAACCCTAAATCTAAACCTAACCTTAACCCTACACTTAATCCTAACCTAAGCTCTAACCCTAACCCCTAACGCTAACCCTAAGCTCAACCCTCACCCTTCAATTAAACTTTACCCCAGCTGTAGCCCTAACCCTAAGCCGAACCCTAAACCTGACCCTAACATTAACCCAAACACCTAACCCTAACCCTAAGCCTAATCCTAAACCTAACCCTAACCTTAACCCAAATGCCTAAGCCTAACCCTAACCCTCATCCTTAACCTAAACTTCACCCTAAACCTAAGGCTAACCCTAACCCTGAAAGTAAAGCTAACCCTTAACTATCCCCTAACTCTAGCCCTGACCCTAAACCTAATGCTAACCCTAGCCCTAACAGTAACACCCTAAAACATCAGCTTAATGTAAACTTAACACTAACCCTCCCATGAACCCCTAACCCTGACCCTACCCCGCATCCTACACCTAACCCAGACCTAAACCTAACCCTTTCTCTAACCCTAAATTAACCCTAACCTTAACTCTACCCTAACCCTAACAACTCTAAACCTGACCATAACCATCATCCTAAACCCTAGCACTAACTCCAACTCTAAATCTAACCCTAAGCTAGCCCTACCCTTTACCGTAAAGCTAGCCTTAACCCTAACCTTACCCCACCCAAACCCTAACGCTATACCTAACCCGAACACTAACCTTAACCCTACTCTAACCTTAAGCCTAACCCTGACTATTAACTGAAACTTCACCCTAACCCTAAGCCTAACTCTAACCCTAACCATAACAATTACCCTAAACCCTCGCCTTAACTGTAAACCTAACCCTAACCCTCACCCTAATCCTTAACCGTATCCCCAACCCTAAACCTAACGCTATCCCCAAACTTATCCCTAACCCTAACCCTAATACGAACAGTAACCCAAATCTAACCCTAACCCTAATATTAAACCTAAACTGAAATCTACCCTAACCATAAACCTAACCCTAACACCCTAAACCTAACGTCTAACACCGTCTATAATCCTAACCCTTACCATAACCCTCACCCTTAACCTAAACTTCACACTAACCCTAAACCTAACCTAACGCTGACCCTAGACATAACGCCTAACCCTCACCGAACCCTAAACCTATCCTTAACACTAACCTGAACACAAACCCAAACCCTAGCCCTCACCATAAAAATAACCCTCACCCTATCCTGAACTTCATCCAAACACTAACCATAACCTTAACCCTAAACCTAGACCTAACCCAAACCCTAACCTTAAACCTAACTCTAAGAATAACGCTAGTCCATCTGTAACCCTAAACCGAACACTTACAATAGCCCTGAACCTAACCCTAAAATAATCCTAATCCTAACCCTAGACCTAATCCTAACCCTACCCCTAACCTTTACCCTAAATAGAACACTAAGTCTAACCCTCAACATGGACCTAAACCTAATTCTTACCCTACACCTAACCCTAATCCTAAACCAAACCCTAACTCTGACTATAACCCTAATCGTAACAATTACCCTAAACCCTCACCTTAACTGGAAAACTAACCGTAACCCGCACCCTAAATCCTAACCGTATCCCACAACCCTAACCCTAATGCTATCCCTAACCCTAACCCTAACATTAACCTGAAACCCCTGAGCCCTAATGATAAACCTAACCCTAACACAAACCCTAACCCTAACACCAAAGCCTAGCAAAAACCTTAACACTAACTCTCACCCTAACTCTAACACTAACCCGAAACCGAATCATGCACCTAACCCTAAGCCTAAACCAAACCTAACCATGACCAGAACCGCAAGGCCTAACCGGAACCCTCACCCAAACCCTAACCCTAAACTACACCTCTAACCCCTAACGCCTTATCATAACGGTAATCCTAACCCTAACCAACCCTAACCCTAAAACTAACCCTCACCCCAACCACAAAGCCTAACACAACCATGACCCTAACCCTAAACGTAACACTAAACTTAACCCTAACCTTAAATCTAACCCTAACCCTAAAACTGAACACAACCCCTGAACGTAACCCTAACCCTGAACATAACCTTAACACTAACCTGAAAACAAGCCCAAACCTTAGCCATAACCCTAACCCTCACCCTATCTTAAACTTCACCCTATCCCTAACCTAAAACTCACCCTGACTTTAACCCTAACCCTCCCCATAAACCTAACCCTCACCTTAACCTTGGCCCACCTGTAACCCGAAACCTAACCCTTACAATAACTCTGACCCTAATCCTCGCCCTAAACCTAATTCTAATTCTAACCCTGACCCTAACCCTAACCTAACCTTAACCCTATCTTTAAGCCTACCATAAACTTAAACCTAACCCTAACCCTTAACCTTAACTCTAACCCTAACCCTAGCCCTAACCCTAACCTTAACGGTAACACTTACCCAGAACCCTCACCTTAACTGTAAATGTAACTCTAACTCTTACCCTAACCCTAAACTTAACCCTAATTATAACCTTAACCTAAACCTAACTGAAACAGTAACCCTTAACCCTAACTCTAATCCTAATCCTTAGCCTGAAACTAACCTTAACCCTAAACCTAACCCTAACCACTGACCCTAACTCTAACCCTAACCCTAAGCCGAACCCTCACCCTTAACCAGAATTTCACCCTAAAGCATAACGCTAAGCGTACCCTAACTTCATTCAAACCCGAACCCTAAGCAAAACTAACACTAACACTACACGTAACCCTAACCCTAAACCTAACCCTAACCCTGACTCTGACCTGAACCCAAACCCCTAACCCCAACCCTCTCGCTTAACATAAACTTCTCTGTAACCCTAGCCCTAAAACTAAACGTAACACTAAATCTCCCCTAACCCTGACCGTACCATAAACGTAACCCTAACTCTAAACTCAAAACTAACCCTGACCCTAACCCTAACTCTAACCCTAATCCTAACCCTAAAACTTACCCTACACACTCAGCTTCAATGGAAACCTAGCACTAACCCTCATCTTACCATCTAAACCTAACCTCAACCCTTAACCTAACCCTATCTATAACCTTCACCTAGCCCTAAACCTAAACATGACTTAACCCTAACACTAACCCTAACCCTAAATCTAAACCTAACCTTAACCCTACACTTAATCCTAACCTAAGCTCTAACCCTAACCCCTAACACTAACCCTAAGCTCAACCCTCACCCTTCAATTAAACTTTACCCCAGCTGTAGCCCTAACCCTAAGCCGAACCCTAAACCTGACCCTAACATTAACCCAAACACCTAACCCTAACCCTAAGCCTAATCCTAAACCTAACCCTAACCTTAACCCAAATGCCTAAGCCTAACCCTAACCCTCATCCTTAACCTAAACTTCACCCTAAACCTAAGGCTAACCCTAACCCTGAAAGTAAAGCTAACCCTTAACTATCCCCTAACTCTAGCCCTGACCCTAAACCTAATGCTAACCCTAGCCCTAACAGTAACACCCTAAAACATCAGCTTAATGTAAACTTAACACTAACCCTCCCATGAACCCCTAACCCTGACCCTACCCCGCATCCTACACCTAACCCAGACCTAAACCTAACCCTTTCTCTAACCCTAAATTAACCCTAACCTTAACTCTACCCTAACCTTAACAATAACTCTAAACCTGACCATAACCATCATCCTAAACCCTAGCACTAACTCTAACTCTAAATCTAACCCTAAGCTAGCCCTACCCTTTACCGTAAACCTAGCCTTAACCCTAACCTTACCCCTACCCAAACCCTAACGCTATACCTAACCCGAACACTAACCTTAACCCTACTCTAACCTTAAGCCTAACCCTGACTATTAACTGAAACTTCACCCTAACCCTAAGCCTAACTCTAACTCTAACCCTAACCATAACAATTACCCTAAACCCTCGCCTTAACTGTAAACCTAACCCTAACCCTCACCCTAATCCTTAACCGTATCCCCAACCCTAAACCTAACGCTATCCCCAAACTTATCCCTAACCCTAACCCTAATACGAACAGTAACCCAAATCTAACCCTAACCCTAATCTTAAACCTAAACTTAAATCTACCCTAACCATAAACCTAACCCTAACACCCTAAACCTAACGTCTAACACCGTCTATAATCCTAACCCTTACCATAACCCTCACCCTTAACCTAAACTTCACACTAACCCTAAACCTAACCTAACGCTGACCCTAGACATAACGCCTAACCCTCACCGAACCCTAAACCTATCCTTAACACTAACCTGAACACAAACCCAAACCCTAGCCCTCACCATAAAAATAACCCTCACCCTATCCTGAACTTCATCCAAACACTAACCATAACCTTAACCCTAAACCTAGACCTAACCCAAACCCTAACCTTAAACCTAACTCTAAGAATAACGCTAGTCCATCTGTAACCCTAAACCGAACACTTACAATAGCCCTGAACCTAACCCTAAAATAATCCTAATCCTAACCCTAGACCTAATCCTAACCCTACCCCTAACCTTTACCCTAAATAGAACACTAAGTCTAACCCTCAACATGGACCTAAACCTAATTCTTACCCTACACCTAACCCTAATCCTAAACCAAACCCTAACTCTGACTATAACCCTAATCGTAACAATTACCCTAAACCCTCACCTTAACTGGAAAACTAACCGTAACCCGCACCCTAAATCCTAACCGTATCCCACAACCCTAACCCTAATGCTATCCCTAACCCTAACCCTAACATTAACCTGAAACCCCTGAGCCCTAATGATAAACCTAACCCTAACACAAACCCTAACCCTAACACCAAAGCCTAGCAAAAACCTTAACACTAACTCTCACCCTAACTCTAACACTAACCCGAAACCGAATCATGCACCTAACCCTAAGCCTAAACCAAACCTAACCATGACCAGAACCGCAAGGCCTAACCGGAACCCTCACCCAAACCCTAACCCTAAACTACACCTCTAACCCCTAACGCCTTATCATAACGATAATCCTAACCCTAACCAACCCTAACCCTAAAACTAACCCTCACCCCAACCACAAAGCCTAACACAACCATGACCCTAACCCTAAACGTAACACTAAACTTAACCCTAACCTTAAATCTAACCCTAACCCTAAAACTGAACACAACCCCTGAACGTAACCCTAACCCTGAACAGAACCTTAACACTAACCTGAAAACAAGCCCAAACCTTAGCCATAACCCTAACCCTCACCCTATCTTAAACTTCACCCTATCCCTAACCTAAAACTCACCCTGACTTTAACCCTAACCCTCCCCATAAACCTAACCCTCACCTTAACCTTGGCCCACCTGTAACCCGAAACCTAACCCTTACAATAACTCTGACCCTAATCCTCGCCCTAAACCTAATTCTAATTCTAACCCTGACCCTAACCCTAACCTAACCTTAACCCTATCTTTAAGCCTACCATAAACTTAAACCTATCCCTAACCCTTAACCTTAACTCTAACCCTAACCCTAGCCCTAACCCTAACCTTAACGGTAACACTTACCCAGAACCCTCACCTTAACTGTAAATGTAACTCTAACTCTTACCCTAACCCTAAACTTAACCCTAATTATAACCTTAACCTAAACCTAACTGAAACAGTAACCCTTAACCCTAACTCTAATCCTAATCCTTAGCCTGAAACTAACCTTAACCCTAAACCTAACCCTAACCACTGACCCTAACTCTAACCCTAACCCTAAGCCGAACCCTCACCCTTAACCAGAATTTCACCCTAAAGCATAACGCTAAGCGTACCCTAACTTCATTCAAACCCGAACCCTAAGCAAAACTAACACTAACACTACACGTAACCCTAACCCTAAACCTAACCCTAACCCTGACTCTGACCTGAACCCAAACCCCTAACCCCAACCCTCTCGCTTAACATAAACTTCTCTGTAACCCTAGCCCTAAAACTAAACGTAACACTAAATCTCCCCTAACCCTGACCGTACCATAAACGTAACCCTAACTCTAAACTCAAAACTAACCCTGACCCTAACCCTAACTCTAACCCTAATCCTAACCCTAAAACTTACCCTACACACTCAGCTTCAATGGAAACCTAGCACTAACCCTCATCTTACCATCTAAACCTAACCTCAACCCTTAACCTAACCCTATCTATAACCTTCACCTAGCCCTAAACCTAAACATGACTTAACTCTAACACTAACCCTAACCCTAAATCTAAACCTAACCTTAACCCTACACTTAATCCTAACCTAAGCTCTAACCCTAACCCCTAACGCTAACCCTAAGCTCAACCCTCACCCTTCAATTAAACTTTACCCCAGCTGTAGCCCTAACCCTAAGCCGAACCCTAAACCTGACCCTAACATTAACCCAAACACCTAACCCTAACCCTAAGCCTAATCCTAAACCTAACCCTAACCTTAACCCAAATGCCTAAGCCTAACCCTAACCCTCATCCTTAACCTAAACTTCACCCTAAACCTAAGGCTAACCCTAACCCTGAAAGTAAAGCTAACCCTTAACTATGCCCTAACTCTAGCCCTGACCCTAAACCTAATGCTAACCCTAGCCCTAACAGTAACACCCTAAAACATCAGCTTAATGTAAACTTAACACTAACCCTCCCATGAACCCCTAACCCTGACCCTACCCCGCATCCTACACCTAACCCAGACCTAAACCTAACCCTTTCTCTAACCCTAAATTAACCCTAACCTTAACTCTACCCTAACCCTAACAACAACTCTAAACCTGACCATAACCATCATCCTAAACCCTAGCACTAACTCTAACTCTAAATCTAACCCTAAGCTAGCCCTACCCTTTACCGTAAACCTAGCCTTAACCCTAACCTTACCCCTACCCAAACCCTAACGCTATACCTAACCCGAACACTAACCTTAACCCTACTCTAACCTTAAGCCTAACCCTGACTATTAACTGAAACTTCACCCTAACCCTAAGCCTAACTCTAACTCTAACCCTAACCATAACAATTACCCTAAACCCTCGCCTTAACTGTAAACCTAACCCTAACCCTCACCCTAATCCTTAATCGTATCCCCAACCCTAAACCTAATGCTATCCCCAAACTTATCCCTAACCCTAACCCTAATACGAACAGTAACCCAAATCTAACCCTAACCCTAATATTAAACCTAAACTTAAATCTACCCTAAAAATAAACCTAACCCTAACACCCTAAACCTAACGTCTAACACCGTCTATAATCCTAACCCTTACCATAACCCTCACCCTTAACCTAAACTTCACACTAACCCTAAACCTAACCTAACGCTGACCCTAGACATAACGCCTAACCCTCACCGAACCCTAAACCTATCCTTAACACTAACCTGAACACAAACCCAAACCCTAGCCCTCACCATAAAAATAACCCTCACCCTATCCTGAACTTCATCCAAACACTAACCATAACCTTAACCCTAAACCTAGACCTAACCCAAACCCTAACCTTAAACCTAACTCTAAGAATAACGCTAGTCCATCTGTAACCCTAAACCGAACACTTACAGTAGCCCTGAACCTAACCCTAAAATAATCCTAATCCTAACCCTAAACCTAATCCTAACCCTACCCCTAACCTTTACCCTAAATAGAACACTAAGTCTAACCCTCAACATGGACCTAAACCTAATTCTTACCCTACACCTAACCCTAATCCTAAACCAAACCCTAACTCTGACTATAACCCTAATCGTAACAATTACCCTAAACCCTCACCTTAACTGGAAAACTAACCGTAACCCGCACCCTAAATCCTAACCGTATCCCACAACCCTAACCCTAATGCTATCCCTAACCCTAACCCTAACATTAACCTGAAACCCCTGAGCCCTAATGATAAACCTAACCCTAACACAAACCCTAACCCTAACACCAAAGCCTAGCAAAAACCTTAACACTAACTCTCACCCTAACTCTAACACTAACCCGAAACCGAATCATGCACCTAACCCTAAGCCTAAACCAAACCTAACCATGACCAGAACCGCAAGGCCTAACCGGAACCCTCACCCAAACCCTAACCCTAAACTACACCTCTAACCCCTAACGCCTTATCATAACGGTAATCCTAACCCTAACCAACCCTAACCCTAAAACTAACCCTCACCCCAACCACAAAGCCTAACACAACCATGACCCTAACCCTAAACGTAACACTAAACTTAACCCTAACCTTAAATCTAACCCTAACCCTAAAACTGAACACAACCCCTGAACGTAACCCTAACCCTGAACATAACCTTAACACTAACCTGAAAACAAGCCCAAACCTTAGCCATAACCCTAACCCTCACCCTATCTTAAACTTCACCCTATCCCTAACCTAAAACTCACCCTGACTTTAACCCTAACCCTCCCCATAAACCTAACCCTCACCTTAACCTTGGCCCACCTGTAACCCGAAACCTAACCCTTACAATAACTCTGACCCTAATCCTCGCCCTAAACCTAATTCTAATTCTAACCCTGACCCTAACCCTAACCTAACCTTAACCCTATCTTTAAGCCTACCATAAACTTAAACCTAACCCTAACCCTTAACCTTAACTCTAACCCTAACCCTAGCCCTAACCCTAACCTTAACGGTAACACTTACCCAGAACCCTCACCTTAACTGTAAATGTAACTCTAACTCTTACCCTAACCCTAAACTTAACCCTAATTATAACCTTAACCTAAACCTAACTGAAACAGTAACCCTTAACCCTAACTCTAATCTTAATCCTTAGCCTGAAACTAACCTTAACCCTAAACCTAACCCTAACCACTGACCCTAACTCTAACCCTAACCCTAAGCCGAACCCTCACCCTTAACCAGAATTTCACCCTAAAGCATAACGCTAAGCGTACCCTAACTTCATTCAAACCCGAACCCTAAGCAAAACTAACACTAACACTACACGTAACCCTAACCCTAAACCTAACCCTAACCCTGACTCTGACCTGAACCCAAACCCCTAACCCCAACCCTCTCGCTTAACATAAACTTCTCTGTAACCCTAGCCCTAAAACTAAACGTAACACTAAATCTCCCCTAACCCTGACCGTACCATAAACGTAACCCTAACTCTAAACTCAAAACTAACCCTGACCCTAACCCTAACTCTAACCCTAATCCTAACCCTAAAACTTACCCTACACACTCAGCTTCAATGGAAACCTAGCACTAACCCTCATCTTACCATCTAAACCTAACCTCAACCCTTAACCTAACCCTATCTATAACCTTCACCTAGCCCTAAACCTAAACATGACTTAACCCTAACACTAACCCTAACCCTAAATCTAAACCTAACCTTAACCCTACACTTAATCCTAACCTAAGCTCTAACCCTAACCCCTAACGCTAACCCTAAGCTCAACCCTCACCCTTCAATTAAACTTTACCCCAGCTGTAGCCCTAACCCTAAGCCGAACCCTAAACCTGACCCTAACATTAACCCAAACACCTAACCCTAACCCTAAGCCTAATCCTAAACCTAACCCTAACCTTAACCCAAATGCCTAACCCTAACCCTAACCCTCATCCTTAACCTAAACTTCACCCTAAACCTAAGGCTAACCCTAACCCTGAAAGTAAAGCTAACCCTTAACTATCCCCTAACTCTAGCCCTGACCCTAAACCTAATGCTAACCCTAGCCCTAACAGTAACACCCTAAAACATCAGCTTAATGTAAACTTAACACTAACCCTCCCATGAACCCCTAACCCTGACCCTACCCCGCATCCTACACCTAACCCAGACCTAAACCTAACCCTTTCTCTAACCCTAAATTAACCCTAACCTTAACTCTACCCTAACCCTAACAACAACTCTAAACCTGACCATAACCATCATCCTAAACCCTAGCACTAACTCCAACTCTAAATCTAACCCTAAGCTAGCCCTACCCTTTACCGTAAAGCTAGCCTTAACCCTAACCTTACCCCTACCCAAACCCTAACGCTATACCTAACCCGAACACTAACCTTAACCCTACTCTAACCTTAAGCCTAACCCTGACTATTAACTGAAACTTCACCCTAACCCTAAGCCTAACTCTAACCCTAACCATAACAATTACCCTAAACCCTCGCCTTAACTGTAAACCTAACCCTAACCCTCACCCTAATCCTTAACCGTATCCCCAACCCTAAACCTAACGCTATCCCCAAACTTATCCCTAACCCTAACCCTAATACGAACAGTAACCCAAATCTAACCCTAACCCTAATATTAAACCTAAACTGAAATCTACCCTAACCATAAACCTAACCCTAACACCCTAAACCTAACGTCTAACACCGTCTATAATCCTAACCCTTACCATAACCCTCACCCTTAACCTAAACTTCACACTAACCCTAAACCTAACCTAACGCTGACCCTAGACATAACGCCTAACCCTCACCGAACCCTAAACCTATCCTTAACACTAACCTGAACACAAACCCAAACCCTAGCCCTCACCATAAAAATAACCCTCACCCTATCCTGAACTTCATCCAAACACTAACCATAACCTTAACCCTAAACCTAGACCTAACCCAAACCCTAACCTTAAACCTAACTCTAAGAATAACGCTAGTCCATCTGTAACCCTAAACCGAACACTTACAATAGCCCTGAACCTAACCCTAAAATAATCCTAATCCTAACCCTAGACCTAATCCTAACCCTACCCCTAACCTTTACCCTAAATAGAACACTAAGTCTAACCCTCAACATGGACCTAAACCTAATTCTTACCCTACACCTAACCCTAATCCTAAACCAAACCCTAACTCTGACTATAACCCTAATCGTAACAATTACCCTAAACCCTCACCTTAACTGGAAAACTAACCGTAACCCGCACCCTAAATCCTAACCGTATCCCACAACCCTAACCCTAATGCTATCCCTAACCCTAACCCTAACATTAACCTGAAACCCCTGAGCCCTAATGATAAACCTAACCCTAACACAAACCCTAACCCTAACACCAAAGCCTAGCAAAAACCTTAACACTAACTCTCACCCTAACTCTAACACTAACCCGAAACCGAATCATGCACCTAACCCTAAGCCTAAACCAAACCTAACCATGACCAGAACCGCAAGGCCTAACCGGAACCCTCACCCAAACCCTAACCCTAAACTACACCTCTAACCCCTAACGCCTTATCATAACGGTAATCCTAACCCTAACCAACCCTAACCCTAAAACTAACCCTCACCCCAACCACAAAGCCTAACACAACCATGACCCTAACCCTAAACGTAACACTAAACTTAACCCTAACCTTAAATCTAACCCTAACCCTAAAACTGAACACAACCCCTGAACGTAACCCTAACCCTGAACATAACCTTAACACTAACCTGAAAACAAGCCCAAACCTTAGCCATAACCCTAACCCTCACCCTATCTTAAACTTCACCCTATCCCTAACCTAAAACTCACCCTGACTTTAACCCTAACCCTCCCCATAAACCTAACCCTCACCTTAACCTTGGCCCACCTGTAACCCGAAACCTAACCCTTACAATAACTCTGACCCTAATCCTCGCCCTAAACCTAATTCTAATTCTAACCCTGACCCTAACCCTAACCTAACCTTAACCCTATCTTTAAGCCTACCATAAACTTAAACCTAACCCTAACCCTTAACCTTAACTCTAACCCTAACCCTAGCCCTAACCCTAACCTTAACGGTAACACTTACCCAGAACCCTCACCTTAACTGTAAATGTAACTCTAACTCTTACCCTAACCCTAAACTTAACCCTAATTATAACCTTAACCTAAACCTAACTGAAACAGTAACCCTTAACCCTAACTCTAATCCTAATCCTTAGCCTGAAACTAACCTTAACCCTAAACCTAACCCTAACCACTGACCCTAACTCTAACCCTAACCCTAAGCCGAACCCTCACCCTTAACCAGAATTTCACCCTAAAGCATAACGCTAAGCGTACCCTAACTTCATTCAAACCCGAACCCTAAGCAAAACTAACACTAACACTACACGTAACCCTAACCCTAAACCTAACCCTAACCCTGACTCTGACCTGAACCCAAACCCCTAACCCCAACCCTCTCGCTTAACATAAACTTCTCTGTAACCCTAGCCCTAAAACTAAACGTAACACTAAATCTCCCCTAACCCTGACCGTACCATAAACGTAACCCTAACTCTAAACTCAAAACTAACCCTGACCCTAACCCTAACTCTAACCCTAATCCTAACCCTAAAACTTACCCTACACACTCAGCTTCAATGGAAACCTAGCACTAACCCTCATCTTACCATCTAAACCTAACCTCAACCCTTAACCTAACCCTATCTATAACCTTCACCTAGCCCTAAACCTAAACATGACTTAACCCTAACACTAACCCTAACCCTAAATCTAAACCTAACCTTAACCCTACACTTAATCCTAACCTAAGCTCTAACCCTAACCCCTAACGCTAACCCTAAGCTCAACCCTCACCCTTCAATTAAACTTTACCCCAGCTGTAGCCCTAACCCTAAGCCGAACCCTAAACCTGACCCTAACATTAACCCAAACACCTAACCCTAACCCTAAGCCTAATCCTAAACCTAACCCTAACCTTAACCCAAATGCCTAAGCCTAACCCTAACCCTCATCCTTAACCTAAACTTCACCCTAAACCTAAGGCTAACCCTAACCCTGAAAGTAAAGCTAACCCTTAACTATCCCCTAACTCTAGCCCTGACCCTAAACCTAATGCTAACCCTAGCCCTAACAGTAACACCCTAAAACATCAGCTTAATGTAAACTTAACACTAACCCTCCCATGAACCCCTAACCCTGACCCTACCCCGCATCCTACACCTAACCCAGACCTAAACCTAACCCTTTCTCTAACCCTAAATTAACCCTAACCTTAACTCTACCCTAACCTTAACAATAACTCTAAACCTGACCATAACCATCATCCTAAACCCTAGCACTAACTCTAACTCTAAATCTAACCCTAAGCTAGCCCTACCCTTTACCGTAAACCTAGCCTTAACCCTAACCTTACCCCTACCCAAACCCTAACGCTATACCTAACCCGAACACTAACCTTAACCCTACTCTAACCTTAAGCCTAACCCTGACTATTAACTGAAACTTCACCCTAACCCTAAGCCTAACTCTAACTCTAACCCTAACCATAACAATTACCCTAAACCCTCGCCTTAACTGTAAACCTAACCCTAACCCTCACCCTAATCCTTAACCGTATCCCCAACCCTAAACCTAACGCTATCCCCAAACTTATCCCTAACCCTAACCCTAATACGAACAGTAACCCAAATCTAACCCTAACCCTAATCTTAAACCTAAACTTAAATCTACCCTAACCATAAACCTAACCCTAACACCCTAAACCTAACGTCTAACACCGTCTATAATCCTAACCCTTACCATAACCCTCACCCTTAACCTAAACTTCACACTAACCCTAAACCTAACCTAACGCTGACCCTAGACATAACGCCTAACCCTCACCGAACCCTAAACCTATCCTTAACACTAACCTGAACACAAACCCAAACCCTAGCCCTCACCATAAAAATAACCCTCACCCTATCCTGAACTTCATCCAAACACTAACCATAACCTTAACCCTAAACCTAGACCTAACCCAAACCCTAACCTTAAACCTAACTCTAAGAATAACGCTAGTCCATCTGTAACCCTAAACCGAACACTTACAATAGCCCTGAACCTAACCCTAAAATAATCCTAATCCTAACCCTAGACCTAATCCTAACCCTACCCCTAACCTTTACCCTAAATAGAACACTAAGTCTAACCCTCAACATGGACCTAAACCTAATTCTTACCCTACACCTAACCCTAATCCTAAACCAAACCCTAACTCTGACTATAACCCTAATCGTAACAATTACCCTAAACCCTCACCTTAACTGGAAAACTAACCGTAACCCGCACCCTAAATCCTAACCGTATCCCACAACCCTAACCCTAATGCTATCCCTAACCCTAACCCTAACATTAACCTGAAACCCCTGAGCCCTAATGATAAACCTAACCCTAACACAAACCCTAACCCTAACACCAAAGCCTAGCAAAAACCTTAACACTAACTCTCACCCTAACTCTAACACTAACCCGAAACCGAATCATGCACCTAACCCTAAGCCTAAACCAAACCTAACCATGACCAGAACCGCAAGGCCTAACCGGAACCCTCACCCAAACCCTAACCCTAAACTACACCTCTAACCCCTAACGCCTTATCATAACGATAATCCTAACCCTAACCAACCCTAACCCTAAAACTAACCCTCACCCCAACCACAAAGCCTAACACAACCATGACCCTAACCCTAAACGTAACACTAAACTTAACCCTAACCTTAAATCTAACCCTAACCCTAAAACTGAACACAACCCCTGAACGTAACCCTAACCCTGAACATAACCTTAACACTAACCTGAAAACAAGCCCAAACCTTAGCCATAACCCTAACCCTCACCCTATCTTAAACTTCACCCTATCCCTAACCTAAAACTCACCCTGACTTTAACCCTAACCCTCCCCATAAACCTAACCCTCACCTTAACCTTGGCCCACCTGTAACCCGAAACCTAACCCTTACAATAACTCTGACCCTAATCCTCGCCCTAAACCTAATTCTAATTCTAACCCTGACCCTAACCCTAACCTAACCTTAACCCTATCTTTAAGCCTACCATAAACTTAAACCTAACCCTAACCCTTAACCTTAACTCTAACCCTAACCCTAGCCCTAACCCTAACCTTAACGGTAACACTTACCCAGAACCCTCACCTTAACTGTAAATGTAACTCTAACTCTTACCCTAACCCTAAACTTAACCCTAATTATAACCTTAACCTAAACCTAACTGAAACAGTAACCCTTAACCCTAACTCTAATCCTAATCCTTAGCCTGAAACTAACCTTAACCCTAAACCTAACCCTAACCACTGACCCTAACTCTAACCCTAACCCTAAGCCGAACCCTCACCCTTAACCAGAATTTCACCCTAAAGCATAACGCTAAGCGTACCCTAACTTCATTCAAACCCGAACCCTAAGCAAAACTAACACTAACACTACACGTAACCCTAACCCTAAACCTAACCCTAACCCTGACTCTGACCTGAACCCAAACCCCTAACCCCAACCCTCTCGCTTAACATAAACTTCTCTGTAACCCTAGCCCTAAAACTAAACGTAACACTAAATCTCCCCTAACCCTGACCGTACCATAAACGTAACCCTAACTCTAAACTCAAAACTAACCCTGACCCTAACCCTAACTCTAACCCTAATCCTAACCCTAAAACTTACCCTACACACTCAGCTTCAATGGAAACCTAGCACTAACCCTCATCTTACCATCTAAACCTAACCTCAACCCTTAACCTAACCCTATCTATAACCTTCACCTAGCCCTAAACCTAAACATGACTTAACTCTAACACTAACCCTAACCCTAAATCTAAACCTAACCTTAACCCTACACTTAATCCTAACCTAAGCTCTAACCCTAACCCCTAACGCTAACCCTAAGCTCAACCCTCACCCTTCAATTAAACTTTACCCCAGCTGTAGCCCTAACCCTAAGCCGAACCCTAAACCTGACCCTAACATTAACCCAAACACCTAACCCTAACCCTAAGCCTAATCCTAAACCTAACCCTAACCTTAACCCAAATGCCTAAGCCTAACCCTAACCCTCATCCTTAACCTAAACTTCACCCTAAACCTAAGGCTAACCCTAACCCTGAAAGTAAAGCTAACCCTTAACTATCCCCTAACTCTAGCCCTGACCCTAAACCTAATGCTAACCCTAGCCCTAACAGTAACACCCTAAAACATCAGCTTAATGTAAACTTAACACTAACCCTCCCATGAACCCCTAACCCTGACCCTACCCCGCATCCTACACCTAACCCAGACCTAAACCTAACCCTTTCTCTAACCCTAAATTAACCCTAACCTTAACTCTACCCTAACCTTAACAATAACTCTAAACCTGACCATAACCATCATCCTAAACCCTAGCACTAACTCTAACTCTAAATCTAACCCTAAGCTAGCCCTACCCTTTACCGTAAACCTAGCCTTAACCCTAACCTTACCCCTACCCAAACCCTAACGCTATACCTAACCCGAACACTAACCTTAACCCTACTCTAACCTTAAGCCTAACCCTGACTATTAACTGAAACTTCACCCTAACCCTAAGCCTAACTCTAACTCTAACCCTAACCATAACAATTACCCTAAACCCTCGCCTTAACTGTAAACCTAACCCTAACCCTCACCCTAATCCTTAACCGTATCCCCAACCCTAAACCTAACGCTATCCCCAAACTTATCCCTAACCCTAACCCTAATACGAACAGTAACCCAAATCTAACCCTAACCCTAATCTTAAACCTAAACTTAAATCTACCCTAACCATAAACCTAACCCTAACACCCTAAACCTAACGTCTAACACCGTCTATAATCCTAACCCTTACCATAACCCTCACCCTTAACCTAAACTTCACACTAACCCTAAACCTAACCTAACGCTGACCCTAGACATAACGCCTAACCCTCACCGAACCCTAAACCTATCCTTAACACTAACCTGAACACAAACCCAAACCCTAGCCCTCACCATAAAAATAACCCTCACCCTATCCTGAACTTCATCCAAACACTAACCATAACCTTAACCCTAAACCTAGACCTAACCCAAACCCTAACCTTAAACCTAACTCTAAGAATAACGCTAGTCCATCTGTAACCCTAAACCGAACACTTACAATAGCCCTGAACCTAACCCTAAAATAATCCTAATCCTAACCCTAGACCTAATCCTAACCCTACCCCTAACCTTTACCCTAAATAGAACACTAAGTCTAACCCTCAACATGGACCTAAACCTAATTCTTACCCTACACCTAACCCTAATCCTAAACCAAACCCTAACTCTGACTATAACCCTAATCGTAACAATTACCCTAAACCCTCACCTTAACTGGAAAACTAACCGTAACCCGCACCCTAAATCCTAACCGTATCCCACAACCCTAACCCTAATGCTATCCCTAACCCTAACCCTAACATTAACCTGAAACCCCTGAGCCCTAATGATAAACCTAACCCTAACACAAACCCTAACCCTAACACCAAAGCCTAGCAAAAACCTTAACACTAACTCTCACCCTAACTCTAACACTAACCCGAAACCGAATCATGCACCTAACCCTAAGCCTAAACCAAACCTAACCATGACCAGAACCGCAAGGCCTAACCGGAACCCTCACCCAAACCCTAACCCTAAACTACACCTCTAACCCCTAACGCCTTATCATAACGATAATCCTAACCCTAACCAACCCTAACCCTAAAACTAACCCTCACCCCAACCACAAAGCCTAACACAACCATGACCCTAACCCTAAACGTAACACTAAACTTAACCCTAACCTTAAATCTAACCCTAACCCTAAAACTGAACACAACCCCTGAACGTAACCCTAACCCTGAACAGAACCTTAACACTAACCTGAAAACAAGCCCAAACCTTAGCCATAACCCTAACCCTCACCCTATCTTAAACTTCACCCTATCCCTAACCTAAAACTCACCCTGACTTTAACCCTAACCCTCCCCATAAACCTAACCCTCACCTTAACCTTGGCCCACCTGTAACCCGAAACCTAACCCTTACAATAACTCTGACCCTAATCCTCGCCCTAAACCTAATTCTAATTCTAACCCTGACCCTAACCCTAACCTAACCTTAACCCTATCTTTAAGCCTACCATAAACTTAAACCTAACCCTAACCCTTAACCTTAACTCTAACCCTAACCCTAGCCCTAACCCTAACCTTAACGGTAACACTTACCCAGAACCCTCACCTTAACTGTAAATGTAACTCTAACTCTTACCCTAACCCTAAACTTAACCCTAATTATAACCTTAACCTAAACCTAACTGAAACAGTAACCCTTAACCCTAACTCTAATCCTAATCCTTAGCCTGAAACTAACCTTAACCCTAAACCTAACCCTAACCACTGACCCTAACTCTAACCCTAACCCTAAGCCGAACCCTCACCCTTAACCAGAATTTCACCCTAAAGCATAACGCTAAGCGTACCCTAACTTCATTCAAACCCGAACCCTAAGCAAAACTAACACTAACACTACACGTAACCCTAACCCTAAACCTAACCCTAACCCTGACTCTGACCTGAACCCAAACCCCTAACCCCAACCCTCTCGCTTAACATAAACTTCTCTGTAACCCTAGCCCTAAAACTAAACGTAACACTAAATCTCCCCTAACCCTGACCGTACCATAAACGTAACCCTAACTCTAAACTCAAAACTAACCCTGACCCTAACCCTAACTCTAACCCTAATCCTAACCCTAAAACTTACCCTACACACTCAGCTTCAATGGAAACCTAGCACTAACCCTCATCTTACCATCTAAACCTAACCTCAACCCTTAACCTAACCCTATCTATAACCTTCACCTAGCCCTAAACCTAAACATGACTTAACTCTAACACTAACCCTAACCCTAAATCTAAACCTAACCTTAACCCTACACTTAATCCTAACCTAAGCTCTAACCCTAACCCCTAACGCTAACCCTAAGCTCAACCCTCACCCTTCAATTAAACTTTACCCCAGCTGTAGCCCTAACCCTAAGCCGAACCCTAAACCTGACCCTAACATTAACCCAAACACCTAACCCTAACCCTAAGCCTAATCCTAAACCTAACCCTAACCTTAACCCAAATGCCTAAGCCTAACCCTAACCCTCATCCTTAACCTAAACTTCACCCTAAACCTAAGGCTAACCCTAACCCTGAAAGTAAAGCTAACCCTTAACTATCCCCTAACTCTAGCCCTGACCCTAAACCTAATGCTAACCCTAGCCCTAACAGTAACACCCTAAAACATCAGCTTAATGTAAACTTAACACTAACCCTCCCATGAACCCCTAACCCTGACCCTACCCCGCATCCTACACCTAACCCAGACCTAAACCTAACCCTTTCTCTAACCCTAAATTAACCCTAACCTTAACTCTACCCTAACCCTAACAACAACTCTAAACCTGACCATAACCATCATCCTAAACCCTAGCACTAACTCTAACTCTAAATCTAACCCTAAGCTAGCCCTACCCTTTACCGTAAACCTAGCCTTAACCCTAACCTTACCCCTACCCAAACCCTAACGCTATACCTAACCCGAACACTAACCTTAACCCTACTCTAACCTTAAGCCTAACCCTGACTATTAACTGAAACTTCACCCTAACCCTAAGCCTAACTCTAACTCTAACCCTAACCATAACAATTACCCTAAACCCTCGCCTTAACTGTAAACCTAACCCTAACCCTCACCCTAATCCTTAATCGTATCCCCAACCCTAAACCTAATGCTATCCCCAAACTTATCCCTAACCCTAACCCTAATACGAACAGTAACCCAAATCTAACCCTAACCCTAATATTAAACCTAAACTTAAATCTACCCTAAAAATAAACCTAACCCTAACACCCTAAACCTAACGTCTAACACCGTCTATAATCCTAACCCTTACCATAACCCTCACCCTTAACCTAAACTTCACACTAACCCTAAACCTAACCTAACGCTGACCCTAGACATAACGCCTAACCCTCACCGAACCCTAAACCTATCCTTAACACTAACCTGAACACAAACCCAAACCCTAGCCCTCACCATAAAAATAACCCTCACCCTATCCTGAACTTCATCCAAACACTAACCATAACCTTAACCCTAAACCTAGACCTAACCCAAACCCTAACCTTAAACCTAACTCTAAGAATAACGCTAGTCCATCTGTAACCCTAAACCGAACACTTACAGTAGCCCTGAACCTAACCCTAAAATAATCCTAATCCTAACCCTAAACCTAATCCTAACCCTACCCCTAACCTTTACCCTAAATAGAACACTAAGTCTAACCCTCAACATGGACCTAAACCTAATTCTTACCCTACACCTAACCCTAATCCTAAACCAAACCCTAACTCTGACTATAACCCTAATCGTAACAATTACCCTAAACCCTCACCTTAACTGGAAAACTAACCGTAACCCGCACCCTAAATCCTAACCGTATCCCACAACCCTAACCCTAATGCTATCCCTAACCCTAACCCTAACATTAACCTGAAACCCCTGAGCCCTAATGATAAACCTAACCCTAACACAAACCCTAACCCTAACACCAAAGCCTAGCAAAAACCTTAACACTAACTCTCACCCTAACTCTAACACTAACCCGAAACCGAATCATGCACCTAACCCTAAGCCTAAACCAAACCTAACCATGACCAGAACCGCAAGGCCTAACCGGAACCCTCACCCAAACCCTAACCCTAAACTACACCTCTAACCCCTAACGCCTTATCATAACGGTAATCCTAACCCTAACCAACCCTAACCCTAAAACTAACCCTCACCCCAACCACAAAGCCTAACACAACCATGACCCTAACCCTAAACGTAACACTAAACTTAACCCTAACCTTAAATCTAACCCTAACCCTAAAACTGAACACAACCCCTGAACGTAACCCTAACCCTGAACAGAACCTTAACACTAACCTGAAAACAAGCCCAAACCTTAGCCATAACCCTAACCCTCACCCTATCTTAAACTTCACCCTATCCCTAACCTAAAACTCACCCTGACTTTAACCCTAACCCTCCCCATAAACCTAACCCTCACCTTAACCTTGGCCCACCTGTAACCCGAAACCTAACCCTTACAATAACTCTGACCCTAATCCTCGCCCTAAACCTAATTCTAATTCTAACCCTGACCCTAACCCTAACCTAACCTTAACCCTATCTTTAAGCCTACCATAAACTTAAACCTAACCCTAACCCTTAACCTTAACTCTAACCCTAACCCTAGCCCTAACCCTAACCTTAACGGTAACACTTACCCAGAACCCTCACCTTAACTGTAAATGTAACTCTAACTCTTACCCTAACCCTAAACTTAACCCTAATTATAACCTTAACCTAAACCTAACTGAAACAGTAACCCTTAACCCTAACTCTAATCCTAATCCTTAGCCTGAAACTAACCTTAACCCTAAACCTAACCCTAACCACTGACCCTAACTCTAACCCTAACCCTAAGCCGAACCCTCACCCTTAACCAGAATTTCACCCTAAAGCATAACGCTAAGCGTACCCTAACTTCATTCAAACCCGAACCCTAAGCAAAACTAACACTAACACTACACGTAACCCTAACCCTAAACCTAACCCTAACCCTGACTCTGACCTGAACCCAAACCCCTAACCCCAACCCTCTCGCTTAACATAAACTTCTCTGTAACCCTAGCCCTAAAACTAAACGTAACACTAAATCTCCCCTAACCCTGACCGTACCATAAACGTAACCCTAACTCTAAACTCAAAACTAACCCTGACCCTAACCCTAACTCTAACCCTAATCCTAACCCTAAAACTTACCCTACACACTCAGCTTCAATGGAAACCTAGCACTAACCCTCATCTTACCATCTAAACCTA